>NC_034413.1:39026252-39326252 GCF_002078875.1 Numida meleagris | reverse complement strand
AAGCTAAAGCAGATGAGGAACTATTGTTTAGAGCTTCAAGTTGATTATACTAATCAATACAAAGTCTAATGGAAGGGATTGCATCTTCTTGCAGGTATCACCCATTGGAGACAGCAATTTGTGCTGTCCTGGCTTGATATCCTGATATCACAGGAGGACACATGGAGGACAGGAAAACTCCAGCTGCATCCTCCTTAGGAGACCAAACAAGAGAATAGCACAGATTCAGCTCTATACTGTGTTTCTCTAACATAATTTCAGGTCTAAATTTTGTTCTATACCATTATTTGCATTACTGTACAGGGTTTGGGTCCACAAAGTTTCAAATTTAAAGGCAATGCTTGTCTTATAGGAAAACAATTAGGTAAGAATATTAAATAATAACATTTTACTGATTTTAGATTAAGTTTTGCTGCAAGGAAAAAAAAGTTTCCATCTATCAGAAGTTTTCTAATTGCTCCTGTTGCCTGCATTACCTTTTGACAAGATAATTGTTAACAAGACAGGAGTAAGAAAAAAGCAAGGCATCAGGCAGCCAGTGCATTCTTTTCCAAATTAAATCAATGTCTCTCTTAAGCTTGGTTTGTCTAGAAGAAAACAACAGGAAATTAAGGAGGATCCAGCTCATTTTGGCTAGACTTTTTAGAGAAATTCTTAATTATTTGGAGAGGGATGAGTAATCTGTCCCCGATCAATAGTTCATGAGCATTTGTATACTTCTGTTTTGATTACTGAAGTCCAGATATTAGCAATAATAATAATGAATGTAGATGCAATTCATATCTATTCTGAACTGACTAAAAATTTCTTGAACAAATGTATAACCATTCGGAAACATAATCTGTTTTTATTTTCCCATCTCCTAATTAATATAACCTATTCTACTTTGCTTTTCTGAAAATTTAAGTTTTAGCTCTATGTTAACAGTAGAAATAAATAATTTAAGTGGTACTTTTCCCTATACGAATCAAAAACTTGGAAAAATGGAAGCACCTATTGCTTGTTCTGTTTTGGAGGTGATTTTTTGCCTTTTTTTTAATCTTCGCTCAAAGCTTGGGGTGTTGTTTTTTTGGTTGTTTTTTTCTGTACATGTGATAGACTTCAATACTTAGATATTCTCAACACTTAGATGATTACTAATTGAAATGTCCCCTTAGAGCTGGATGGCAATGCAGGTCTCCCATTCAAGCCAATCTTAACAAGTTAACCATACAAGGGACATGGGAGGAGAGAGGGTTGGTCAGAGTTTATCTGTTTCATATTTTTCTTTGTTAAGTATATATAATATCTCCTTATCATTCTCACATTTTTGGGACTGGTAAAAGCAGTCTGAGGGGAAGGGGTTTACATGACATTTAGAGGAAATTGATCTCTTTCTGTCCAATAAATAAGATCTTGGCTTTTCCAGGAGATGTCAGAGATCAGGACTTGGCCATAAGCATTTAAACAACATGCATCTCAGCCTTCATTGTTTGATCTGTAAAGCTGAGTAAGTGATTCAAAATTGCTGTAGTCTTATTTTCATCTAATACATTTGGTGTTTGCCACTAAGTTTGATCTATTTAGGTTAATCTAAAGATTTTTGTTTAATCAAATTATCCACTTCAGCTGGGGCTTATGCACTGAGCAATTTGAGTATACGACTGATCACATGAGTACCACGGAATTGGTCTGGCAGCTTGACTAGATGAGCTTCTGTTGTCCCATATATGACTGGTGATTTGGGAACATGAAATATCGGAAAGTGCAAGGAGGGTGAAGGCAGAAGTATTAATTTTTCTTTTCTACAGGTACATTCCAGCCTTCTGTGCTCTACAGCTTTTTTCATTTTCAGAACTAAGTTCAACTGAAGTTTACTGGAACAACTGTATAAGAAAAAAATATAGATCCTTCAGGAATTGGTTGACTTCTAAGAGTAAGGGAGCTTCCCAGACTGCATCTGTCTCCTCTGCTGCACTTGCCCCAGATCCTTCCACATAAAGACAGCAGTGCTACAACTCCTTCCTGGTTTATCATACTTCCTCAAAGAATATTGTCGCTGTTAAGCATTCTTTGTTAAGCTGTACTGATGTTAAATTAACAGAACTTTTCCTTTTTTCCCCTTCAGCCTCCTTCCTTTGCCTGTCTCCTGAACATCAGTTTCCACAGGAGGGCCCCTGGCACACAGGCTCCAGGCCCCAGGTGCAGGAGGGCTATGAACCACAAGCGGGGCACTCCCAGGAGGAAGCAGCTGTCTGGATAGTTTGCACTGCTTCACCTGCTTGCCTCAGTACTTTCTACTGTGTTATATGATTGCACATTTTGTTTGAAGGAAGCTTTGAAGCTTATTTTTGTAGTCTTAAAAAACCTAATCTTTAAAATAGCAACTTGAAAAAAAAATTTAGCTAAGAGTTCATCTTCCAAACAGAGAATGTCTTCTGTCAAACTTGTACAAGGACTACTACTTCCAGTGCTTGCATTTGTCTTTAAGTCTCGTTATTTCAAAGCTACTCTAAATTTTCTACAAACTCAGAATTCAAGAGTATTGCAGACAGTTTACAGACCAAAACCTATTCTTCATACACAGCTGTCAACGGTTTACAGGCGTTAGGCCCGATTCCGTGACAAAGGGGACGGGGGACCCAAGGGCCCACATCCCGGGAAAAGGGGAAAGGGGAAAAGGGTAGGGAGATGGCCCTGAGAGCAAAGAACAGCAGCAACAATCCGAGGAGAAACAAACTAATTTACTAAATAAGATGTCGGAATGCAAAACAACACACTATAATACAATATAATTACAATTTAAGCTGATAAATCCAATACAGAGAGAGAGAATGTCCCAAAATCAAGGTAGGCCTTACTCTACTACCAACGATAAGATGGCTGGAGAGCGAGGTGCTGCCAAGACGAGAGACGGCGGAAAAAGGGCGAGGTCTCATGATCTGCAAGTTTTTATACTGCGAGCTTTTATCTTTTCCCTCTGGCTGGAAAATGGTAACAGAGGAGCAAAGTGCCGTGGGGAATGTAGTAGTCCTTCTCTTCTGAGAACCAGGTACATTCACTACATGATGTTATGATGTGGAATACCAATAACCGAAAATCATAAAACCATGACAACAGCAGACATTTTGAACTATTAAGCTTTGTGTTTTGCTTTACAGTAGGACTCATACCATCCATTTTTGTGAATGTTCATAGGACAGAAGGTAGTACCTACAAGTTATGTATATCTACCTACGAACAAACACTGGGGGTAGAATAAAGAGACCACCTTATAACAACAGAACCAGAGTATCTGAAGGAGGGAAAAAATAGCAACATTTAAGTTGAAATCATGAAAGGGGTTGTGAAGAAGGACCACAGAACCAGGAAAACCTTGCATACTCAGATGTAATTTGGACTTGTCTGTACTCGCATCTTTTCTCATCTGAGATGTTTTCAAACTGTGGATGAATAAAGGCTCTCATTTTACAATAGCAGCATTCACTGAAATAAAACCCTTTATTAAGCCCGCCACAATCATCCCTTGGTATAAAAGAGGTACAAGAAGGGAGACACGTAAGGATATAGGTGTTTGGCTAACTTAATTTGGTTTTCATTTGCATCAGAATAGAATTTGGTGTGTTGAGAGAATAGATCAGATACTTAACAAGTAATATGTTAGACAGAAAATTAATTTGGCAGTGCTATAGCAGGCTTGAAGTGCCCCAAATAGTTGGTAGCAGATGGGAATGCTGAGTTAAGTGCAATCACAGGGACTCAGAGAGAGGAACATATAGCATGGAAAATTGTTACTTAAGATATTTATTGCTTATTATGCTTTTAAAATGGAACACCAAACCCCTTTATGTACCTTGTGATCCAAGGAATAAGATTTCTTAACTATGTGGGAACATGCACTAATGCAACATGTTGTGATGCACTGGTATTTGTGCTGTCTAAAATCCCTATCACTGAACACAGGAGTGGTACAAACCTATCCTCTGGGAGAAATGCAAACGGATTAGTTAAAGCACCCAAATTATTTCCAGGGGTCTTAATTTGATTTTTTGCTTGAATATTAGAGATGTTTAGCCTTAAATAAAAGCGATATCAGACTCCATGAGATATTGCTTCCAAGGTACTAATTATGTTGATAACACAGCAGGCTACCAGATACCAGAGGGAAAGAGATATTAATTGCATTCCAGAAGACAAATGGGAATAACATTTGCATGTACATTTTTTCAGTAATTTAATGTGTACTCTCTATTGTAACTCCACCTTGTGAACTAGAGAATGTGTAATAAATCAGGAAAGGGTGCGGTCATAGAATTTAGAAGTTGTTAATGCTGCATAAGTGCTTATATTCAAGGAACAAAACTAGTATTCCTATTTTCACATCTCTTATAATTCCTGGGTACCCAGGAATTATAAAGACTTAAAGAAATACTTTTCTTTAAGTCTTATGCTTGCTAATTAATGATACAACATGGCACTAAGCTCTGATGACTATTCTGAAAGAACATTTAGTATTTCCTTTGCTGACGACTGATTTCCTTAATCCAATTATTCAGTATATGGTCTTCCGGTTTTTCTGATGACAATTTCACACGCAGGCAACTGAGCTACCTTGAAATTGTTAGAGCTTCAGTCAAGGCTGTGCAACCAAATTCTGTGCAGGCATCCCATAGACTGCCAGCTAAATTTTTCATAGCCCATTATCAACTGCAATGACAGCTCATTAGATCTCCTGAAACACTGACTCCTGGTGCGAGAAGTAATGGCAAGACAGGAAACAAAGTGCCAGCCTGTACCATATTACTCGGATGTTACAGAACGCCCACTGTTATTAATGGGCTGCAGCTCTCAGGAAGAAGCAAGCAAAGGGAAGTATCTCGCACTAGCTTCAGGATTGGAATGGAAACAAATAGCTGAAATATATAAAAATAAATCAAGGGGTTCCGTTTCAGAACAATTTGTTACCAGCTGATTTTTAACAGTGTATATATAATGGCTAAGGAAGGAACTCATGGAATGTTCACCTATGCAAAGCTGTACATTTTTCTCATGGTTTGGCATTCTGTTTGTATTGTGGGAGAAAAAAACATAAAACAAACCAGGCACCTTCAGCACAAGAGAAAGCAGCCTGCCAGCAGCAAGGCCTCTGGGACTCTCACATACCTATTAATGTCTAGTTTATTCTGCATACATTCAATCCACTGCATTAACATGCATCCATATTGGCAAGGAAAGTTTAGCACACAGCTCCCGAGGGGTCAAGAAATACAGTAGAGAACAAGCAACATCAAAAGGCAAAATGAAGAGAAAAATATGTCCTAGATGTGAGGAAAAAAAAACACAAAGCAACAAACCACTAAAAGAAACATCTATCTAACCCTGAGGTTTTGAGGAGAAGGGAAAAGGAGGGTGACAGCGTAAAGCAATGACAGCTTTTTCTTGACTGTACCTTCAGAATAAAAGAAGTCTTTAAGGTAACACTCTTTCTTCAACTATAATGTGAAAAATAAAAATCTTTCCAATTTAAAAAACTCTAACAGTACTGTGAACAGCATGTACATGCAATACAATACTGTAACTCATTGCCAGAATAATGGGAAAAAGCAATATGAATGCTGAATAGACTTAATTCATTAAGCTTTCTCAACAGGTTAGCTGTGGGAGAAAGAAGAGAACAAGAGAAAAGGAAGCTCAGAGGATTGTGATCAGTGGTGTAGAGTCTAGTTGGAGGCCTGCATCTAGCGGTGTTCCCCAGGGGTTGGTACTGGGTCTGATCTTGTTCAACATCTTCATCAATGACCTGGATGAAGGGAGCAAGTCTGCTGATGATACTGAGCTGCGAGGAGTGGCTGACACAGCAGCAAGAGCTGGACAAGCTGAAGAGCTGGGCAGAGTGAAACCTTAAGAGGTTCAATAAGGGCAAGTGTAAACTCCTACACCTGGGGAGGAATAACCACGTGCATCAGTACAGGTTAGGGGCTGACCTGCTGGAGAGGAGCTCTGAGGAGAAGGACCTATATGTCCTTCCCATCATGAAGCTGGATATCACAAGATGCACTCCAGAAGCCTGAACTATAAGACATGTCTTACCTAAGCAAAGCCTTTTTCTTTTCTAAAATCTTCTCCTCTTGCCATTTCATTTGGTTTAGACTACACACAGAAGAACTCTAGGTATAGATCAGACATTAGCAAGAACTGCTTCATGTAGAGGGCAGCCCAGCATTGGAACAGACCGCCCAGGACAGTGGTGGAGTTCCTATCTCCGGAAGTATTTAAGAGATGCATCAACATGATGTTAAAAAACATGGTCACTAGGTCAGGGTGATAGCTGGACTTGATCATCTTGAAGGCCTTCTCCAATCTGGCTGATCCTGTGATTCTGTATCTGTTTTTCCCCCTTTCCTTTTTACCATAACTAGTCTTCATACTTAGCTGTGCTTTGTTTGCTAAGCATTTCCTCTCCTGTAAGAGACCTAAATGGGAAGTTAACTCCTTAAGTCAAGATTACATCGGACAGACATTTCAAAAAGAACCCAAATCTGCCTCTACCATTCAACTAACAGTAACAACTTAAGGGTTGTCTTTCAGTACTGTTTCAAAAAATGAGCAAAAGAAGATCAGTGATTTGAACTCAATAGAAGTGGTTAAGCTTTGGCTGAACATAGAGGAGAATCAATGGGAAACTCTTGATAAAAGCAATAGACAAAATCTTCGGCGTGACTGCTGCACAACAGCAGTAAGAAAAACACAGCTGTGTCCAAGTTAAGGACAGTGTCACCAGGAAAGTGAAAAAATAACTCAGCTGAAAGAATTAAAATAATAGCTAAGAGAGTGAAAAATCCTCAGCACACAGTAATTGTCATTCCAGCAGCTTCAACTTTCACCATGTAAAAACCACCACCAAGAGCCCCAAAAAAGCAGCACCTCCCTTTATCTTTTCATATTTTGATGACACAGAGTGTGCATTCTACCTTGAGGCAGTCAATTCGTATGGATCAGATGATCACCTGGGTTAAATCAGCATATGGCACTGGAGTTTCTCTATATTCTACCACTACATTTTAAAAGAACTCATTAGATTGCTAGAAAAATGAGCACTGAAGAACAGTAATTCTGAAGATCACAATAAGCAATATATTCTGTAAAAATGATGTTAATGGGGCACATCCTTAATCGTTGCAGTAATTCAAACTCTTGGCACCAGAAATCAAGACTTTGAGCTTTCCATGGTTATCAGAGGCAGTGCCTTTGGTGAGTGTCTCAGTTTCCACATCTACTCACTTACGCTCTTCAACTAATGCAGTGCTACTGTATTCCAGAAAAACCATAAGCACACAATTCCTCGCTTGTTAAAACGTCTTTACTAACAAGTTGCCTGTTTCACTTGTTTCGTCGAGATGGAAATAAACATATTTTCATTTGTGTTTCATTAAATTATTCCACAACCCATATGCAGTGTCTTGATGCAGTTTGAAAGGTGAACAGATGGGGTTTTATTTTTAGCTCGCATTAACACAGCCCATCAAACACTCATTTGCCTGATATACTATCATAATATAGCTTACTACTCAGTCTTTAAAGTATATCTTTGCCTGCCTTGTAACATTCAAATGACAAAAGGGAACTGTGTGATAAATATTTAATTACAATCATGATGATCGCTTTGTCACTGAAAACCAACATTTGCAAGTGAATGGGAGAACTTTGGGTTTAAGGAGGAGCATTTAGAGACTACGTGCTACTGAAATCAAAGCACTTTTTTCAGTTAGAATCTGTTAAATAGGGGCTCTTTCAAGACTAGAAGAGTGTTTGCAGGAAGCAAGTAAATACCTGGTAAATACGGGGCATTCCCAGTACTAGTTAGGTGTCAGTAGAAGCAGGCAAAAAGTTTCCACAGCTAACTATATGCCTTCAACTGCATTTTGGACACAAAATCTAATAGCGCATATAATAAAATATTGCCTACATAAAACATAGGTTACAATGATAAAATAGATTTAAATGCTAAAAATGACATATTTCCTCACTCAAATAGTTCGTGTTAATTAAACTTTTTAAACTTTTTTGCTTTTACTGGGCATGCATGCTGTATAGAACTGTACAGAAGAAAAACTGGCAGTTTTCAAGGTTTGTGGGTGGGACTGTACTTTGTATGCTCTCAGCACATACCATTTCACAGCCAAACCATTCACCCCTTCTGTGGGAAACTACAGAAGAACAGCAGGACCACAGCGCAGCCCACCACCACAGGCAGCACTCCTTTGCATAAATACCTCACTGAGCAAGAACTGCACTTGTGAGGAGCCACAGGAGATGGCTGGAGCTATGATTAAACACTAGTTGTTTCCTTGTCTTCTGTAGGTGTTGGGACTTCTATGGAATGCAGTAAAATAAAAAGATGCATTTTGAAATGAGGTAATCATCTCAACATCCAGGGCTGTAATGTCACTTCACCAAAAATGACAAACAACAGAGAGCAACGTCCTGCTTATCAGCACTATTACAACATGAGATTGTCCTCTCACATCCAACACGTGTGAGGTCAGTCCCCCAAATCATTAGGTTGCTTAAAATGAGGCTAGCGAATAATCCAAAGTCTAGAGAACAAGAAATGTGACTAGATAACATGTTTTCAAACTGATGCAATAGCTGGGAAAGTGATGGCCTTGAATTTTAACAATATGAATTCCAAGATAATCATTTATAGCCAAGCTCCAGCAGACAACTTAAAAGAAATAATAAAAAAAAAAAAATCTAAGACATGCTGTAATCACAATCACATTTCAGTTTGAAGCTGGGCCAACTCTTCATCCTGCTACATCAAGTCTGTGTCCTTCATTCTGTGAGCATCTCTTCCAAGAGCTCCATCCTCCCATACCAGCACCCTTCAGGGCAGCTCAGCCCTTCACCACGTGTTAGTTATTGTAGGAACAAGAAGATGACTTTTTAGTGGAGAAATACCTAATAATTTTCACATGGCAGAGAAGGTGAAAAGTTTTCACATGACCCAAACACTGCCTTTCATCTTGCATGGGATTCCCACTGCGAGCAGCCAGAATCCAAGTAAATGACAATACGTCTCAGAGAAAAATGGTCACAGGAACCAACACAAATCATTTCCTGTGAAAGATTTACCCTTTTTGTGATTGCCAATGCTGTTATCTGAAAACAGAAAAAACTTGGAAAAATATCAGGTTGAATAATGCAAAAGGAGAAAGTAAGTATCTGGTGTCTCCC
This sequence comes from Numida meleagris, assembly GCF_002078875.1. Taxonomy (NCBI): domain Eukaryota; kingdom Metazoa; phylum Chordata; class Aves; order Galliformes; family Numididae; genus Numida; species Numida meleagris. The sequence continues at coordinate 39,317,036 of NC_034413.1, read as the reverse complement.
AGTCAGAGTTTTGTGTTTGACAGAAAAGGCTAAATGTGCTTATATATCACTTATTGCTAAATCAATTGATGGTAAGCAGATGCCACCCTCCATCTTTGCTCACACTCTCTGCCTCTATCCATATTGCTAATGTGAGAGACAATAGAGATAATAAAATACCCAGAAATAGTACAAAATCCTATGTGAGAAGATAAATCAAATGAGACAAGTCAGCTCTATATAAAGGCTCTAAATTATTCAAGCTGCCTAAACACCCAGAAGTGCACTCACAGCATCATACTAATGATTGCAAATTCCAAGCAGCATTGCTGCATTTTTTTCTATTTTCTTTTTTTTTTTTTCCCCAGATAGTCAGGCACATTGGAATTAAGTCTTTAAATCCTTATTTAGTCAGCAGGCACTCTGTACTAATTAACATGGAGAACAATGACCATAGGAAAGGAGCAGATGGCTCGAAGACAGAGTGAAGATAAGCTGAGAGATGTGTGTGAAGATAACAAGTGCATACTCAAACATTTTGTAAACACTGGTAACCTCCAACATAACTTTTTTGAATGGATAGATTTGATTTGAAGTAACTTTTTCAACAGAAAGGTCAGATGAGTTTTCACATTTAGTCAGCAAACCTATTTTCAAGGGTTTATTTTTCAAACCAACTGATAAGAGAGAGAGAAGGATATTTCCCAACAGATGCTGATCGTGGTGATGTTTGAAATGTTCTCATCATACACCAGGAGCTGGGAACATTTCTTCACACTTTACTGGTAACTCTTCTAATGTAAGAATTACATCCAAAGCAAAGAAAGAAATAAATAAAACTACCATTTTTGCAATATTAAAATTATTTTCCTGGACCATATTTCTCATACATGTTCAAATGACAAAAAAAATATATTGATAATTTTCAATATGAAATATGAGTATTATTCTCCTATATGAAAACTGATTCCTCAATAGAAGGATAGATATGAATCCTTAGAAGATTCTAATAGAAGAATCCTGATTCCAAATTATTTTTATGTTCTTCTTGGTGAGATCGCTGCAGCATGTAACTCTAGATTAATACTGTAAAGCATTTGTGTTCCTATTAACTTATAGGGAAGGAAGGGAGGGAAGAGTGTCTGGAAGGCCAAGGAACACTACCACCACCCAGGAGCTCAGGAGACAGTTTGGCCAAAGGAGTCCTTCCAAGGGCAGGAGTGTTGGGAATAGCAGGCCCTGCTTTTTCAGACAGGATCTGTGGACTCAAACTTTAACTTTGCTTTTCATTCCAGATGCAGTGACCTTTTTTTTCCTGTTATATTCACACCCAAACATTAACCCAGTTAATTCTGCATTAATTTTGTTAATTCCTTCTGTTTATTAGTCATTCCTGCCCTTCGCTATCTGCAGCTTCTAGTAAGGGTCCTGGAAGTTAAAATCTGCCCTAAATAGAATCCTGTGGGAAAAGTACTTCAGAAATGTCTTCAAACTGGTAATTTTATGCTGCATTACATCTTCAAATCTTTGCTGTTTCACACTTTATGCTGTGATAATCCATTGATCTTTACCCCATTTTTAGCACTGAAGACCAAAAGAAATTATTCTACTTGCAAGTTCAGAGCATCCCTAAAAAGTGAAATAGGATTTTTTCCCCCCCATCACAGCTGCTTTTCCACAATGACAGACATGACAAACTGTAATCAAACAGGTTTTTTGATTGGTTTTGATTGAGGGTACTTTTCTGCCTCACCTTCCAGAAACATTCACATTCTCAAAGCACACAGCTCATACATCAGCCCTTAATCCATGGTGAGGTGCACTGAAATGGGAGGAGTATGATCATGCTGCACAAGATGAAAGAATGGAATAAGACAGATCTGGAAAGAGCTTTGATTCTTAACTGTGGAAAGAGAACCTGTGTGACCCGCTTGGGGGTCACTTCATGTGATCAATGCACAGACATAGTCAGCCTACTCATCAAGCTACCTTGTCAGCCTTCCCTCAAGCTACCCAAGAACTCTTTTCCTTCAGACAACTTTTCTAGTAGGTGCAATAAAACTATGATATTTCTCAGCCTTTACCCTGTTACCACACCATAACGAGTTTTATATCTCCACAGTCATTTTTAAATGAGTTTACTTATGATTTTTCCATCACCTTTAAACACAATTTTGAAATACTGCTTCAACTGATTGCCACTTTTAAGATTTTACAGACGTATTTCCTTATTAAAATAATACAAACCAGGAAATTAGGCAAAAGGAAGGTTTCATGGGCAGAAGCACTGCAGTACAATAAAGATAGTACACTAAACTCTCATATAAAAAAGCAGTCTACTCAAAGACTCGTTCAACTTCAATTCGTTTCTATTTTATTTCTGCATATCCAAAGTGTTACTCTTTAACCTCTCACCTTTCAAAATGAAAAATTAACAATACTGACATTTACAGGATATTGGCTTAAAAATGTCAGTATAGGAAAATGAAAAATTAAAAACAGAGTAGTATTTATCAGTTGCAAAGACCTGGCCATGATAAATGCAAATGTTACTATTGATAAAATTATCCAACTCAAATTATTTTCCTCTTCCAAGAGGAATTTTCTATATTTCTGATGGATGACATTTATATCAAATGTACAACAAGAATTACTATGGTAACAAAGATACATAAAGAGGAAAGGTTGTTTTTTCTGTTTCTCTTTCATTTTTGCTTTTGGAATGGGTCATCTCAGAGCAGTACAAGACATCTTGGTATTTATTTTCCTTGATGCTGCTTTTGAGGTCTCTCAGTTACTGACCTCAGCTGGAGGTGCTGGGCTGCCCTTGGGTCTGGTACTAAGAGGCATTGTGCTGCTTTGTGTTTCTGATGCTGCCATACCACACATCACTGCTGCAATGCTAAAGGATTACACTGAACAGAGGAGCTTTTTAAAACTGCATATTAAAAGCAATAGGTATGTGAGAAGGTTTTATAAAAAGTCCCATCTCTTTGGATATTTATATTAGAGGAAAAACCCTTGGTAGTAAACATACCATATAGTAGAGAACAACCCCAAAGGAGATGAAAACCAGCTATTAGTTTTACTTCTACTCATCTATAACTCACAGGATTCTGCGCTAACAGACATATAGCTCCACTCCACTGAAATAAGAATATCTTATTAATCTCAAACTCTCTCATAAACTTGAATTATTTTAATTATCAAATAATCCATTTTGCATTTCACAGACTGCAATTTGCCAAGCAGCATAAGCATAGCAAAGCAGCACTGAATTGGGAAAAAAAAAAAGAAATATATTCCTTTAAATAGAGAGTACCTGGTGCGTCCTTGAAGTCTTATTGTTTTGGGAAGGTGCCAGCAACCAACACAAAAGCCTGTAATGTATGAGAAGATTGTTTTGCTTTTCACAAGTCCATTTTTCAAAGTTCCATAGATTAACAACAAACAGAAAAGCATGGACATCTGCACTTCAAAAATGCACAGAAAATGAGGTAGGGAGATAAAAGGCAATTATCTGCTATAGAGTCTGCTCCAAAGACAGATGAGAGAAAGCTGATAACGTTCCCCATTCACAGATGTTAAAAAAAATAAATCAGGATTGTTCCCTAATATTAAGTAATTCCTAGCAAGTTAATATCAGCCAAAAACTTCCTTCATCAGAGTCCAAAACTCCTCTTAGCACCAGTAATGCGGCTTCAAAGCAGAACTTGGCAGCACTGTAGATTAAGCACATGAAAATCTCTGCTGTCCTCATTCCAGCCTTCATGACTGCCACTCTGCTGCTGTCTGCCATAAGAATTGCTCCAAGCATTTACATGGCAAGTTCCCCTTTACACATCTGAAGGCATTTAGTTAAAAGAGAATTGCTGTCTCCGTTTCACAAATAAAGTCATAGGCAAATTAAGAAGTCATTACATAACCACAGTGAGCATGAGATTAAAATCATACTGTGACCCCTAAGACTTTCCTCCTTCATTAGCACAAATATTTCTTGGCTGTGTCATTCAGAGTGTGGGTGCAAAAACATCCAAAAGCTTTTCAGGTTTCTATGTGGTTGGGAGAAGTAGCACATTGGGCAGTAGAACACTCAACTTGAGCAAATTTCTTAATGTAGGCCAAAATCAAAGCATAGATGTGAATGTAACAGTATTCCCCATCCTACCGAACTCTACGGATTCTGTAATTTTGCTTGAAGCTCACCATTTCATATGATAAAGTGACTTGGATTCAAAATGTCAACTGTTGCTCAATGTAGATATGTATACTACAGTATTCAATGACAAATCTATGATAGCAATGTTGCTTTTAAAAATGGCACAGAGCACAGCAGCAGAAATTAACTGCTGCAAAGATAAAGCAAGCAGAAGATATTTTGCTTAAGATTTAAGTTATAGTCTCTTTTCAAGATAAAGCAATATATCAAAACTGAACACAGTTTTCTTTCATTTCCCAGTTCCCATTTAATCTGAATGAGTACCTAAAACATTTTGTACACTGCTGTTAGCCTCTCAACAAAACTCCACTAGAAACTTCCTTCATACAGTTTCAGCCTCACTTCCCTTCTTCAGCCAGCAGCAAGACAAGGGGGGAGATGGAAAAATAAATGGGAATAAAAAACCAGTTGGGTTCACTGAAGAAGTTACCTAAATCCACACCATCAGCACCTCTACGCTAACATAAATAGGAGTGGAGATACAATAAACAGACTAGATTACACAGCATTTGCGGAAGAAATGAAGTAGCAAGTCATCACACTGCATCTCTCAAGGTTTTCTGCTGGCTGTTGCTACAGCAGTATGTCACCATCACTCATTAATTCTGTGTGCATCAATCATTTTAAATGAAATTTTTATATCAATACCAAGGCAAAGTCATTTGGACACTCATCACTGCAAGCTTCTAAGTGAAGATATAAGAAGAATAATCCAACTTTCTTCCCAAATTTGGATGCAACTGATATTTTATTGTATTGCGTCTACAAATCAATTTTCTCAAGTCCAAGCCTAGCTTGTCCTTGAGTTTCTTTCAGTATTTCCTCAAATGCATTCTCACTTCAGTCCCCCTGATATTTTGGCCTTCCAGAGACAAAGATAAAAATGCTAACTAGAGCACAAATACAGCGGCTAGAGACTAAACAGAGCACAAAGAGGTGGAACAGCCTAGAACACATTCTTCATGTTTATACCAACAAAGTGCACTTGCTGTCATCTTTGCTCTGGAAGTGGCTGACGTCCCTGTTAGAGCAACTAAGAACTCTCATTTAAAATCCCAACTTCTTACAGAACAAAACAAACAAAAAAGAAGCTCTTACTCCCAAGCAAGAGAGATTTCCTATTTGAGCAACAGAGAAATTAAAAATCAAATTTAACACTCAGACAAGTACTGTTGCCATTCACACACTGACCATTTCTGAAGTCTGGTAGAGTGAAGGGTAGTGAAAGAGATTTCTTCCTTTCTTCCCTTCCTGTCCCCAAAAGCCTGCCCTGCTCTCTTTGGTCTTTGTTAGGTTAAGCACTGCAGTAAGAGAAGGTGACTCCATCCTTAGCACAGCAGAGCCCAAGACAGATATTTTTTCTTCTCAGCACTGGACAAAAGTACAGGAGAAACCTTAGAGTGTGGGAAGGGAAGCTGAAGGACGGTGGGACAGGACAAGGCTGGCACCTCCAACCAGCTGCAGCTGAAGGGCTGCACCTGGGCTTTATTTAGAGCACGAAAGATATGCTGCTGCACTTTCTGCTTGGGACACTGCCTGCAGCTGTTTGAGCTGCACTGAAAATCTTCACACAGCAAAACATAGCTGTTTTCTGCAGCTCTCACTGGCAATGCAGAAAGATTTGTCTGTTGTCGAAAAACACTGGCCTAATACCTACACTTGAAAATGTAAATAAGCTGTTCCCACCACACCTTGACCGAACATGACTCCTATGCAGTTAGCCACATCATCCAGGAGGGAGAAGAAAAAAGTGAACAAGTCCCATGCAAAATGTGTGAATCTTATTAGTTGTTTCTAGTCCACCATATGCATATTTCATGAATTCATTACAGTAGCTACTCCATCCACAAGTCAAATTGTTCAGGTAAAATGACCATGCTGCTATGCAGAAAATGCTGTCTGAGGAATACTGACCCTCCCCAAGCTGAAATTGCTGCATGGCTGTCAAAACTGCCATCTTCCCAGTAAACTTGACCAAAGCAAGAAGTAGAACATAGTATTTCCACAGCCACTCACATGATGAAAATGACCATTACACTGTTGAAACTCAAACAGCAATCTTCAAATACAACTGTAGCAGCTGTTCTCTCCAGACTGTACTGCCAGCTGTGATTAACTCATTCATTAGGAGATTGTTGGTGAGGGGAACTTGGTGATCCTCACTGCTGTTTTCAAGGAGATAACAGCTGACATCCAGAACCAGACCCCTGTGCTACATGGGGAACACAAACAGAAAAATAAGATAAGGATGGAAAGAAAGTAACAGTACAAAAATGCTCTGTGGTTCCTTCTGTCAGAGTGAATACTGGTTACGCTATACACGCAAACAGCACAAAACTGGAAATAAAAGGTGTCATGCACAGAAAAAGACACACTTGTTCAGCGCTTGTTGCATTAATAAGCACTAGTTTAAACAGTGTCCTAGGCTCCTTTAGCTTCCGTATGGGAAACAATTTCTGATCTTGTGCAAATCCAATCTAGTGAACCTTAACTACATCTCACATTTTGGAGCAGGCACAAAGTAGGTGGGAAATCAGCACATGAGCCCTGAGAGTAGGAATTCTAACGACTGTGTAAAAGTAAAAATATATATTTTTAATGTTTTTGAACTAAAGACACCAACAGACACACACCAACAAAATTGCCAGTTCTTTGCCAGTGTGGATACACAGACTCTGAAGTATGATCAATTTGGTCCATCTGAGGTCTAATCAATAAAAGAACAACACTCTAAACATCTATTCTTTCTTGCAATACAGATAAAAATGGGATTTGGGCCCAAACACCTCCAGAATATTGACAGCAAACCCTGACTCAAAGTTCAGAAAATAGAAACTCTGTAAGAATATCAGGGGAATGCTTCAGCTGGGACGAGGAGGGTGATCTTCAAAGCAAGGCTCACCAGTGTCTGTGCTTTACTTGTACACTTCAGATCTAGAGCAAGTTCAAAGTAATAAAAGTCTGCCTCATCAGGTACTTGAACCACTTTTCTTTTATTAAAAAAAAACAATGATCACAGATAACATCCCAGTTTTTCCTTAAAAATTTGCTCATTATATTTTGGAGGCATGGAAATTTAATTTTTTCATTTCTCAACTGGTTTGATGGCCATTCAGAGCCATTGCCTAGCTTTCAAGAGCCATTTGCATTTAACAGGCTTTCAGCTTGTCACTGTCCGAGCAATGCCTTAGAGAATATTTAACCTTTCTTCTTGGGGCACAAAATAAATGAAAGTTTGTGAACTTTATATGGTAACATTTGTGCTTTGAGTGAACTTCATGTGCCTCCAGCAAAGCTCTACAACATTCACCACTTCACAGTTTAAAAGTGTGCTCTATTAAAAGGTCAAGACAAAGAAGCAAAAGAGAAAAGTCCTTCAAGGTTATAAATATATTGGACAGCAAAAACATTTCTGCTCTGCTAAATGCCTGTTTAAATATAAATCTATTAGTTTGATGAGGTTAAGACCCGGAATGGAAATTTATGTCTGTTTTTGAAAGGATAGTGCTGACATTTCTTCATTTTCCATTTTGCTCTCTTCCCCTTCTTTCTTCCTTTATGCTTTCTAAACATTTTAAAGTGTCTGAGATTTTTCAGTTTATGATAAATATATATGACTTCAAAATCTTATTGTCTGCTGAGTTACATACTCCTTCCACACCAAACTGGTCAGTTTTGGTAATCTCATTCTCACACTTAATTGCATCATGTAGATAAATTCCAGGATTTCCCACAACACTAAATTAGTTAAAATGATACTTTCAAGCAGCATGGTAATGTATTGTGGGATGTAAGAAACTACAGACATCCAGGAAACTACCAGCCAGCACACTTCATGTCTGTGCCTGGGAAGATCACGGAAGAGAGCCTCTTGGAAGTTATGTTAAGGCACATGCGAGACAAGAAGGTAATCCTTGACAGCCAGTACAGCTTCACCAAGAGCAGATCGCACCTGACCAATCTGGTGGTGTTGGAGTGATGGCATCAGATGGAGCAGCTGATGTCATCTACGTGGATTTGTGCAAGGCCTTTGACACAGTTCCCCACCACATTCTTATCTCTAAGTTAGAGAAATAAGGTTTTGAAGGCTGGACTACTCAGTAGAAAAAGAATTGGTGAGATGGTCACAGCCAGAGGGTTGTGGTAAACAGCTCTATGTCCAGGTGGAGCCCAGTCACGAGTGGTATCTTCTAGGGTTCCATCTTGGGACCAGTGCTCTAAATAATCTCTATCAATGACCTGAATAGTGGGATTGGATCAAGTTTGCTAATGACACTAAGCAGAATGGTGCAGTTGATAAACAGAAGGAAGAAATACCATCCAAAGGGACCTGGGCAGGCCTGAAAAGCAGGCTCATGAAAACCTAATGAGGCCAAGTGCACGGCCTCATTACTTGTAATTACTTGTGTACTTGCATTACAGCAATTCCAGCTATGAGAACAGACTGGGACAAAAACTCATTGAGAGCAGCGCTGTGGATAAGGACTTGGGGGTCCTGATGGACGAAAAGCTGGATGTGAGCCAGCAGTGTGCTCTTGAAGCCTGGAAGGCCAATGGTATCCTGGGCCACATCAAAAGAGGGCTGGCAGCAGGTCAAGGGAGGGGATAGTCCTCCTCTACTCTGCCCCTGTGAGGCCCCATCTGGAGAACTGTATCCAGGCCTGGGGCCCTCAGCAGAGAAGGGAGGTGAAGCTATCGGAGTGGGTCCAGAGGAGGGTCACAAAGAAGATCGCAGGACTGGAGTACGTACCCTACAAAGAAAGGCTGAGAGACGTGGGCTTGTTCAGTCAGGAGAAGAAAAGGTTCAATGGAGACATCATTGCGGCCTTCCAGTATTTAAAAGGAGCTCATAAGCAGGAGAGAGACTGACATTTTACACGAACTGACAGAGAAAAGACAAGGGGGAATGGTTTCAAACTGGTTTCAAGGGGAAGATTTAGATTAGATATTAGGAGTACATTTTTTACTCAGAGGGCGGTGAGGCCCTGGTACTGCTGCCCAGAGAAGCTGTGGGTGCCCCATCCCTGGAGGCATTCAAGGCCAGGTTGGATGGGGCCCTGGGCAGCCTGAGCTGGTGGGTAGCAGCAGGGAGGCTGGAACTAGATTATCTGTAAGATCTCTTCCAACCTGAGCAATTATATCATTCTTGATCATTTCTTGCCCCAGAATTGAACATATTGTGTCTGTCAGCACATTTCAACAGGATAGAAAACTAGTTTATTTGAAAAACACCTTCTCTCCAACCACAGAATGAATTGTCAATTGAAGTTTTGGAGAGAGTCTGAAGCACATGCATAGCTAAAAAATATCCTCCAGCCCATACATGATGGAAAGAAGTGTTTGGCAGTTACCAAACAGATCAAAAGTACAAGCGTGAGGTTTTATTTTTTGGCTTGTGAATTTAAAGCCCCACTTTGAAACATGTCTGAAGTAAACAGCTTGCAATCGAAAAGCTACATCACAGTTCCAGGTTTACACCATATCAGAGGCTAAAATTGTCCTGCACCTGCATCACTTTAGTCCATTCTTGGACTCTCTGCTAATCCAAATTTAATTAAATGTCTTTAGTCAAAAGAATCAGTCTGTGATACAAAAAAAAAAAAAAAAAGATGAGCTTTTTTAAAAAGAAATTATTCAATTTCTTTTTAGGTGAGAGCTATTAACTGGTAGTAGATACATATTCAGATATGTAAAGATGTCATTATATGTTCACTTTCAGTAAATACATCTCTCATACAAAATTTTACAATGCACAAGTTCCTGCTTTACACTTTCTAATTAGCGATTTTTATCATAAATTTATAATGGAAACTCAAGCATTTATAATAGAAAATCAAGCATTTATAATAGAAAATACTCATTTACCTTAAACTGTGTATTTAAAAAATGTTATGCACAGAATTTGATTGAAAAACTTAAAGCAAACACCACTATTTTTTTCTCATTTTTTTTAATCCTGTTGTATATTTTCATTTCTAATTTCTTTTGCTTTGAAATTGTTCTAGGATCGGTGATCACTTTTGCATTTACACTTAGAAATTTCTCATCTTGTATTAACATGCAGGCTGGAGCCTGGTAACTCTTTCAAGGTAACATCTCATCTCTTTTTGAGATACCATTTGGAAAAAAAAAAAAAAGGACAGCTAAATACAATAGCTGAAGTAAAATTTGGTACTGTTTCTCAAAATTAAAAAAGCAAAAATTACAAATTCAAAGCTGTGGTGATTTATGGGATTCCAAGGAGCTGATGTTCAGGATGTTCCTGAATACTAACCAATAACAATAACAACAAAAGCCTTGCTTCTGAAAGATCAAACATTTTAACATACAGGAGTAAGGAAAATTCTGAAATCTCTGGAGGACAACCACATTTACAAAGTAAATCACACTGTGCTTGTTTATCTGAAAACTAAGGTATATTTTTCCTCATTTGTTTATATATTTTAGGACAAAAACATGGAAAATTTGGAAAACCTGGACTCAAAATATCAGACATTAACTTCACCTCTTACATACTTCTTGTTAGAATGGACATATTTAAACACTGGTTAGAGCCACTTGGTTTGAGGCTTAGTAGTTCCAAGCAACTCTTATATTTACCTCATTCAAAACTTTCAGTAAAAGAAGTATTCAATCCACTGTGTTATTTAAATTTGACATATTAAGAAGATTGGCTAAACAACTTTCCAAGAAGTAGAAATGAAGAGCACATTCTCCAGCCTGCTCTGCTCTTATTTTTCTGTGTTCGCTATGCTGATGCTTTACTCCAGTATTCTTGCATCTTTGCAAATGTGCCCTAGATGTTCGTAAGGTATAGTCAACTGTATCCCCATCTGCACTAATATACAAGCTTGGATGAATTTGGTAAAATATATCTATATATACATCCAGGATCTGCTGAATATAGTAACTAACAGCACCAGCAAGCCACAACATAATAATATTAGCGCCTCTAATAATGCAATATTCAGTAATGCAGTGGGTAAAACCTACTGCTTAAACAATCACTGAATTTGGAGCCGGAATTCCCGGATAACACTAAAACATCAGCTCAAGTTGTGTGATGCTTTAGAAAGTAAAGAGTCAACTTAATCTGTGGAAAGACTGAGCAGAAATACCTATATTCAGACAATATTGCCAGTACTAATTCAAATCAGTGAGTATTATGCAATACTTATTCCATCTACCCACCCCCCACCTCCAAAAAATAAATAAAACCACCATGCACCTCAAGTCTGAGTGTGTAAATTTGAACAAAAATATTAAAATTCTACACTACTCTTTATATAGCTGATATTCATTCTGATAGAGTTCCTGACCTCATTGAGAAATTTGAATATCTGTCCTTAGGGCTGTAATGTATTATTGCAAAAAGACCTTCAAATACGTCACCTTTAAAGGGCTGTTAGCTTTTATCAGAGCTATTTGGGAATTTTCAGATCATATATATTTTTTTAACAAGTTATAAAAAAGCCAGATGTCAAAATTTAATAATGTATGTGAAATCAAATTGAGCATTTGCTGACATTTGATACAGATGTTTTTAAACATCCCATTGTCCTATCTGTAGATTGAAGCTTCAATAGAATTGAAAAGAGTTGGACTCAATCCTTATAGCTCCATTTCAACTCAGGATATTCTGATTCAATGAGGACAAAATACCGCTTTCTCCTTAGTGCTATTACGCAGGGAGTCACAGCCTGTCATGATAGAAACTGAACATGATGAATTGGTTTTCCATTCAATATGCAACAATTTTCTAAAAAGTCATTGCAAATTTTAGATGGGAAAACTCTTTTTTCCCCCCACAAACTCCATGGACTCGTATGAACAAACTGCCTTAATTCTAGTTCAGCTGCACTCTTAAGTAAAGCTACCTAATCCTATAAATATGAAGAACAATCCTTGGAGAAAGGATTTCAGCTCCTAGAGCTTTTTAGGGTGATATTCAGACACTTCTATTTCTGAAGGCTGTAATACTACAATTTCATAAACCTGACCTACATTGAAACAAGACAATTAATCATTTTGCCTGGCTTCTTGAAGGAAACAATGCAAGTTCATGGCTATTAAAAACAAAAAAAAACCCACGGGTTTTGACCACATAGCCACTGGCCATACTAGCAACAAAAGCTTACTATATATTTAATTCACCTTCTGGTCCTTAATCTTGGAGAATCATCTGCTTGTTTCAACCTTGGTAACATCCTCATGGCTTCCATTAGCTCTTGCCAGATGATCACTGTGTAAGAGTTTTCAAACCAATCACCTACGGTTTTATGCAAACTTGTGAACTTTGGGTCTTCAGTTCTACCACAAGACTAGAAGGATAAGCACAGAACATGAGAAACCTCTTTACTGAGTGATTACAAGGTGTTCAGAGTTGTCTGTTATCTTCAAAACTGTTCAATATTTCAAAGCACTTAAATTAATGATTAAATTCAATTAAATTCAATGACCTGCTATCAAGTTCTCCATGAAAACTGATTACAGTTAAGAGATATTGCTCAAAAGACTCAACTACAAAACTGGAAAAATACATTTGTTACATAGAAAAGAAATCGGCATCTTCAGAGCAATTAGCACTTATTTTTATAATTCTGACCATCTCCAAAAAGGACGTTAGAGTCTATTACGTCCCCCACAGGGTGAAGGACAATGAAAATCTCTAGTGATTTCAATGAGACACCATCTGGTTCTGCTGTATGTATAATATAGACTGGTACATATTATCTTTGTGAAAACTCTATATGCTATTCATAGCGCAATATTACATAAAGGAGGATGTTAGGTAAACAGACAAACAGATAACTAAGTTGAAGGTAAGGAACATGGCATTTCTATATATGTAACTCTGACCTTAAAATTGCTGCCAATTGTTTAAAAAAAAAAAAAAAAAAAAAAAAAAAAGGTGTTACTTGTCCAGCTTTCACAACAATCCTTGACTGCTAAGTATCTTTGCAGAATCATTTCCCTAATACCACCAGTCCTGTGCTATTTGACATTTTCCATGACTCTATAGCAGAGAATGCCATCCTCTATCTGGGGCTCACCAAGGCTTTCAGATGTCAGCTACCAAACCCATCTCCCACTGGAGGATTGTATCTCAAGCACTTTTCCAGTCAAACATTTGAAAAACCAAGTGATAGTGTAACTAAATATGACTAAAAAGTACTTCAGCTGCTCACATGTAATGATAATATGCTAACCCTTCGACAGTTTTCCCAGGGAGCAAAAAGGAGATATTAACAGCAAATAGAGAACAATAAGGCAATTAGTAAATGAAACATCATAAAAGCAGCTAGCTATTTGCTGTACATAAAACACAGACAACATACAACGGCTGTCCACACAGCTATGTACCACTTCTGACAGTGGCCAGCAACAAACAACTGGGAAAGCATGCAAGAACCAAGCAAGAACACAATTCCAATTCCTACAACACACATATAGGTTCTAGCCGTGGATACTTTTCATTGCTTCTGAAACCAGGCAGCCAGAGTTCACAGAATCATAGAATGGCCTGGGTTGAAAAGGATCATCTAGTTTCAACCCCCCTGCTGCGGGCGGGTCGCCAACCACTAGAACAGGCTGCCCAGAGCCACGTCCAGCCTGGCCTTGAATGCCTCCAGGGATGGGGCATCCACAGCCTCCTTGGGCAGCCTGTTCCAGTGTGTCACCACCCTCTGTGTGAAAAACTTCCTCCTAACATCTAATCTAAACCTCCCCTGTCTTAGTTTAAAACCATACCCTCTTGTCCTATCACTATCCACCCATGTAAACAGTCATTCCCCCTCCTGTTTATATGCTCCCTTCAAGTATTGGAAGGCCACTATGAGGTCTCCCTGGAGCCTTCTCTTCTTCATGCTAAACAAGCCCAGTTCCCTCAACCTTTCTTCATAGGAGAGGTGCTCGAGCCCTCTGATCATCTTAGTGATCAGAGGGTGGTCCTCTTCTGGATCCGCTCCAAGAGCTCCACATCTTTCTTGTGCTGGGGGCCCCAGGCCTGGACACAGTACTCCAGATGCAGCCTGACAAGAGCTGAGTAGAGGGGGACAATCACCTCCCTCTCCCTGCTGACCACTCCTCTTTTAATGCAGCCCAGAACATAGTTGGCCTTCTGGGCTGCCAGTGCACACTGCTGGCACATGTCCAGCCTTTCATCCACCAGGACCCCCAAGTTCAAGGGCTACTCTCAAGGAGATGTAAATACCTGGGATTGCCCCAGCCCAAGTGCAGCACCCTGCATTTGGCCTTGTTGAACCTCATTAGGTTCTCATGGGCCCACTTCTCCAGCCTATCCAGGTCCCTCTGGATGGCTTCCCTTCCCCCCTGCTGTATTGACTGCACCGCTCAGCTTGGTGTCATCTGCAGACTTGCTGAGGGTGCACTCGATGCCATCATCTATGTCATTAATGAAGATGTTGAAGAGCACCACTCCCAAGACCGACCCCTGAGGGACACCACCTGTGACCAGCCTCCACTCTGACATAGAACGATTAATCACAACCCTTGCAGCACTTAGGCTGCATTCATAGGTAATTCTGTCTGCTAACTTCTTCAAAGTCTGCAAATCCCAATGCATTAATTATGCCAAATTACCAGTGATGCATTAACATCCTAATAAAAACACAGTTCTTTACAAGAAGCAGAAACAATAGGATGTTACTACACAGCATCCAGTTACAGTAACTCAGTTCAATGAAACAGCAAGCACACAGGCATGTATATAGCTGATAAGCACTGTCATAAGATTGCGTACACACATACAGACATGCTTAACTGCAAGCTCTGGACAGTGGTATTCTTACTTTAGATGAAAAAAACTCTTCTCTCTGTTTCCAAAATATTCTAATGTTACTTCAAAGTATGCAAGTAACTGAACCTTCGATGGCTTGTTTTATCACCCAGCTTCAGTTCCTGCATCCTTAGTTAGGAAATTACAATATAAGGAAACATCCTCAAAATTACTTAGGCTACACTATCTGGAAATCATAATTTTAAACAAGTTTCAGATGATTGACATATCAGGTGACAGTGTTCTAGACTTTAAAACAGACAAATAGAGCAAAATGACTATTTCTGGTTTGTTCCACATTTTAGCAAATCCATTTTAACTGCATTCTCCCACATTTCGAAGTCATTTACATTGCAAGTGTATCCAAGCAAATGACTCTACACACAAAAAAATTCATGAAAATATTTTAAAACATTTATTTCAGATCAGTTTCTTATCTCTATGCACATTAGAAACAGTTCACATGTGAAACCATAAATACTGAATATTTGAAGCAATTCCTCTAGTAAGGAATCTGAAAAAAATGCAGTGCCTGAAATCTATCTTTAGAAAACAGTCAAAGCAATGAATAATTGAAAACAAGATGAGTCCACTAAAAATTTGCAAGAGAAAGAGCTAAAATCATGAATGTTTTCTGCTCAACAATTTCTTTTTCACTTTTTCCATCTGTTTTGCATAGCATTATATCTACCTTGAAATATGTTTTATAATAATTATGCATACAGAATATTAATCCTTCAATTTAATATTCCGTAAGTTCCACCAAAATGCAACTTTTTCATCTATTTGAGGATATTTGCATTGCTTTTCAATGCAAGGCCCATGAATCTGAACAGGATAAAAAATGGTATATTATAAATTAGATGAGAAACTCAAATTCTGTTCAACACTGGACTTGCTGGAAAAACCCCATTCCAGCAGGATTCCAGCCTATAAGAGATGTCTGCTGAGGACACAGGACCTCCCCTCAGGGCAGCTTCCTGAAGACAGCCAGGAGGACGTCAACTCCAGAGGTCTCACCTGAAGCTCAGGTTTGACAGAACCTGACTATGCATAGATAAGGATGGGTCATTTAGTTTGTTTCACGTATCCAGATATCTGTCAGACACATCTCAGCTGGGCTAGAGTGAACTCTGCTACACATCACATTCAGAAGAAACACACTGAGGTAGTTTTTGAGCAGTGTTACCTGAAGATGACACACACGACCACGTCACCAGTGTCCCCCCTTCTCGTCTACACATTGAAACAGAGTATTGCAATGGAAAAAAGTTCTGAAGCCCTCACAATCGCTGCCAAACGTTTCACTTCTCCTGAGCACCCATAAGATTAAGTCAAATATTTTGTAACCCATTTTATCTGTACAGACAACTGCAAAGAATCATAGAATGGTTTGAGGTGGAAGTGATTTTTAAAGGCCATCTAGTCCAACTCCCCTGCAACAAACAGGGACATCTACAGCTAGACCAGGGTGCTCACAGACCTGTCCAGCCTGACTTTGAATGGCTCCAGGAACAAGGCATCAACTTCATTGTGTTAATTTTGAAACCATTTTTGTATGAAATTAAAGATCTGTGGGATACTTCCAATTCCAAAACCACAGATATAGCACGAGTTTAAAATAAACACCAGCAAGGGACATAATTTTTGTAGCATTTGCTCATACATTAAGTCCTCATAGAGGTATGTGGACAGTGACTGGCAACGTACCTACAGAGCCATTTCAATACTTCAATGCAAGAAACTCAGAATTCCTAGTTAACTGGGGAGGGTTTTCTTCCATCATTAACAGGCAAATGAAAGCTGATAGTTCCAGCCTCATCCAGCCAGACACAGAGGCAAGTGTGTCCAAAGGACACTCATTGATGAGGCTGCAGCTGCTCCATGACACCTCTGAAATGCCAGTGACAACACACACCTGGCCAGGTGAGGAACGCTTCCCCAGCATGCTCCATGGTTTTCTAGGATCTGTACTCAAAAATGAGGGGAATTCACAAAAAAACATGCGGCCGATTAGCTTCACCATACCAGCTCCTTTCTGCAGCCAGTTTCCATCTCACAAATACTTAGTATCATAAAATGTTGTGGTATCTTTCTGAGTAACAGATGCTATTTGGCTTATACAATGACTCCAAGTACCAGATTGCAATGACTTATAAGAAACCAAAGTACAGTGCGTTTTTCTAGCACTTGGCAATGCATGAAGCTGGAAATACAAAATATCACATAGAAATTGATGTACCCCTAATTTTTGGATGGTAGGTTGCTGTATAGGAAGCTGGGGTTGTTCGGATGTCTGTATTTCAGAACTATCTGTTCACATTAACTTTGTGGTGCATATGAAGCTGGAGTGTATTACCTTTCTGGGGCACGTGCATGGGGAGAGCCCGTAGTGGAAAGATCTCCAAGGTGTCTTCTCACCAAGAATGGCTCAGATTCCCATATCCAAAGCTCCCATGTCACAACTTGGTTACACATGACAAGGAAATATGATTCATATGAAAAAGGTGTGCATCATAAATGTGTTACAAAAACCCTGCATGCTATTCAGCACCAGTCCTTCCCTCCAAGTCATCAGGAACTGAGGGCATCCACCTATGGGAGGTGAAATCCCTGCCCTTCCTATAAGTGATGTTCTCACACCCTTCTCCCACACACCTTTCCTACTGCTAGGGGCCACAAAATCATCTTCACGTCAATGCCCAGCCAGGGGAACCTCTACCCTCTGTGCCCCACAGGGGGCAGCTGTGCCACAACCAGCCCTTAGCTTGCATGGCAGGAATACGGCACTTTAATCAGTTCTTAAATTCCAAGGGCTCAGACCACAACAGAGAGCACTGCAGTGTTTACTCAGGCTGCACTGCGTGTTCTGTGTGTTTTATGATATAGCTGAACAACAAACAGTAAAATACAGAAAATTGTGTGCTCTGGGGGCCCTGCATTGTGCCGTACACGCGCGCTCAGGGAATAAAAGCTGCCAGCAAGAAAAATAATCTAAAACTGAATTTAGCACTTTAGGTATTTTACTTAAAAATAAAAAATTGAGCGTAAGAACAAGCAACGTGAAAACAAATATTTTGGTAGCTGCAATAAGACGTGGATTTCAGACTTCTCAGACTTTAAACCACCAAAATGGCCATAAGCCAGTAGATTTATAGAAACTACAAAACGCTCTTTAAATGCATTTGTTTCTATCAGTAGAAGTGAAGGTACAGGCTGCATACATGAGTAAAAATTTGCATGTTATAATTGTTTCTACAAAAGACTGAGAATGTCATGCTAAGTGACAGCTGTCTTCTTGTTTGAGAAGCAGAATTTTAACTAGTTTCAGCAGTCAGCAGATAACATGGTTCTTTCGGAGCATTTTGAGTTACCCACCATAATATTTTCTTATATATATATATATTACATTTAGGGAAACATGTTTTTCTAATTGCAGTTGTACATCTAAAAATTACTGAGAACTGTACTCATGAGGAACATCAATTGGCACGCTGACAAGGTGCTACCAGGTCTGCTACAACAATGCAGTTTTTATTAGATAGACAGTCTTTCAGCAATATTCGCTTTGCCTATGAGCATACTTGGAATTGCATAGAACTGAGATCTGAATGTACCATAATTGAAAAAAGACATGTCTATAGATCTCCATACAAGTTTGGAAGATGGGTACATTCAAGGCAGAAAAACCTCTGCATGTTTTTCAATGAAGGACATACTGCAGGAGTCAAAGTAATACTTTGCAATAGCAAAATTCCTGCTTGGGAGATACAAAAGGGGAAGGAAAACAGGCAGAGAACTCATCTTTCAGAACACCACGGGCTCCTTGGCTAGCACAGAACACCTGACGGTGGCTGATCTGCTCACCTCCTGGAGTGCCAGCTTATGCAGGCAGGGTCACAAGGATATCCCCCACTGCTTGTACATGCAGTATTAGGAAAGATTCCTCTCACTGCTGTTGGCAGCATTAGCTATAATGCACAGGTTCGAAAACCAAAGGAGACAGACATTTCCCTCATGCTCATGTCCAGCTTTTCACCATACAGTACATGAAGCCATTTCTCTAAGATACCACGATACTTCTTTAAGCGATACTACCATATTTCTGAGGGCTACAAGTGGCATAGCATGCATTATCCTTGCAATCTAAATCTAGAAATGCATTTGCTGTTACTACAAATAACAGCGGGAGCCAACCACCTCTGAACATATTTTTAAAAACACATTAAGTTTGAAAGTCACAGCCAAATTTAAATCACATTTAAATGCTGGATTTGAGAAGAGAACACATAACCACAGAATCATAGAATCATTAAGGTTGGAATAGACCACTAAGATGATCTAGTTCAACCATCGACCCATCACCACCATACCACTAAAACCATGTCCCTCAGTGCCACATCTACCCTCTTCTTGAAAACCTCCATGGACCGTGACTCCACCATTTCCCTGGCCTGCAACAGAAGTGATGAAAGAGTCTTAAGCTAGCATTAAAAAAAAAAAAAAAAAAAAAACTGGTTTTAATACTATATTTCTATGCTTGAATTGTATTTTAATACTACACTACTTAAGGTACTAATAGAGCAGGAACAGCAATGGGTTTAATCCAAAGTTGTGCAGAGAATCTCAGGGCTTACAATGAGTGACAGAGGAGGATTACTGCTCTCATCAGTACTACTGCTACTTGCTGATACCCATGGCACTGCAGTGTCTGCCAGTATATATGAAGATCCAAGTACTTTTTTCTAAAGATACTTGTCATGCGCTGTGAAAAAGTTAACTCACGATGAGAGAAAATTGATAATAAACATTTAATTCCATGGTTAGATTTTATGTCACATAACTGCTGAAGAATCAACAGCCATTATTTTAAAACACAGTGAAAATAAGAAGTTGATATATTACCAACAATTAATGGCTACCTTATAACAGCAAGCATGTTTCAAAAAACCAATAAAAAGAAGTGAGCGAAGACTGCTCACCCCCCAGTGCAGTATTGCTGACCTCCTGCAAGAAGGCTGTAATTCTGGTGACCCACAGGCTGTTTACAGAGGCCTGTCGTTGGAAGAATTTTCTATACAGTTCTGCCAAAACGCCTCCCAATATTTATTAAGGAGCCTCAAGACACTTTTTCCTCTGTAAGGCCCTGACATCACATAATTAGCACATCCAGTACTCAGAAGTAGCTTTCCTGAAGCGCTTGCTTAGCCAGGAATCGCCTTGCCAAACAGCTTTAGCTTTTATTATATTCATGAACAGAGAGAACTATTTGGAACTGTATCACTTCAACATAAAGCCTTTTATACTCCCCTGAATTCCCTCCTACTCTCTCATCCCAAATATTAAGAAAGAACATAGGAATGCATCCACATAAATACACTGAAATTTATACATCCATCCATTTTACATGCACTTTGCTAAGATGGTCTTTATTGGGAGCACTGGTCACCTTTTGTAGGACATAGCTGAAGCATGGGACCTTGTTGGTCCCATGATGTAACACACCATCCACTCATTCCCAGTACGCTTTTTAACATTTCTTGATTTCCCAACATTTTGACGAACAATTCTGCCCACTAAGGTGAGAAAAAATCTGAACAGGAGGCTGCTGGGGAGCCAAGGAGTCTTTAAAGACTACTGCATTTTTTTATTTATTGGGGAAAGCAGCGAATAGCTGTGTTTCACCTTGAAAGCACCGAAGGCTCTCCATGTCCATCAGCCCAAGGAGCAGCCAACATGGGCGTTCATCATCTCAGTACTGCAGAGCTGTCTCCAGCAAACTCTTGCCAAGTGCCAAGCTGACTGCTGGTTCAGACAACAAGGAAAGTGGTTTGGGGTATAAGCAGTCCACTCCTTGGCAGGCAGCAGTATTATTCACCCTTTGGTCAACCATTCTCTGCCAAAAAGGAGAATCAGTCCCAAGAGCCATGTACATTGTCAGTACTTCCAAGGCAAAGTGACATTGAGCTAAGCATAATGTAAGGATAACCATACAGCCTACTTCTCTTCCTTTTTGGAGGGACAAAAGGAAAAAAGAGCTATTAAAGAATAAATTGTGAGCCAATTTTGAACTTAGGATATGTTTCTACTGGAAATTACTAGAATTGCAGGCATAACAAATGAAGAAAGTGGATGTATTTTCAGTAATATTTTCTCTGGGGAGACCAGATAGTGGCATTTCAGTATCGAAAGAGTGACTATGAGAAAGAAGGGGACAGACTCTTCAGCAGAGTCTGTTGTGATAGGACAAGGGGAAATGGTTTCATGCTAAAAGAAGGGGGATTTAGATTGGATTTAAGGGAAAAGTTTTTTACGATAAGGATGGTGAGGCACTGGAACAGGTTGCTCAGAAAGGTGGTAGAAACCCCATCCCCGGAGACACTCAAGGTCAGGCTGGATGGGGATCTGAGCACATGATCTAGCTGTAGGTGTCCCTGTTCACTGCAGGGTAGCTGGACCACATGGGCTTTACGGGTCCCTTCCAACTCAAACAATTCTATGATTCTATGAATAAAAATAAATATATAAGCAACAGCACAACTGAGGGGAATCTGAAGAGGTTATAAACATATATATCAAAAGCACATAAGCACAAAATACAAAGTATCTTAGAGTATCATAAATTCTTTGCAACATTGAAATGGGTTAAACACTCATTGAATGTATTTAATTTGATAATTAAGCAGAATACTTTGCACCTAAAGTGAATCCACATAGAACTATCACAGTGAGTGACAAAAATAGCAGATTTATCATGGTATTATGCTTCAAAAAAATATCTGGACTTTACAGTATGAACACAAACATTTTATGCATATTCTAAAAAAATTAATATGCTAAACCATTCTAAATTGGAATTAATTGTATGAAGAATATCTTTGTTCTTAAATAATAAAAGCATTTACTAGATGTAAAAGCGTCAGATACATTAAAAAAAATTCAGTTCCAATGTCTAGCCTTGTTTTCGTTCCCCGATTGAGTTGCTTTTGTAGCTACTTCAAATTCAATACAAAAAGGGACAATTTAACTTAGAATAAGTGTAATGGGACTTTACATACATTATCTTGCAAACTTTACACAGGATCTAATCTTGATAGAAATATTACATTCCAAGTAAAATTTGTAGTATCTCAAACTATTTTACACAGCAATATTTTCGAATATAACTTGATTTTGGTTAGATGGCTTAAAAACAGTCCTGTGCATTATACCTCAAAGTTACTATTTAAATACTAAGTGGTGGAAGTTCCTGAAGCAATCTACACTTAAATACATTTCTGTTGCAATTTTTTTATAGGTCTCTATTGCAAAAGTGACATTAGAAGTATTTTTCCCTCTTCTTTCCAAGTGAATTTGCTTGCAGTAGAATGGTCTGCTACTCGCTAGAGCATCCACAGCTGTGCAATGCATTTCCACTGAACCATTACCTAACCGCTCCACACAAAAAGGTCATTCCAGTGAAATCTGAACTGATGGAACAAGCACTCATCCTTACATTCTGCGCGCTGCGTTAATGACTGACTGAACAACACCGTGCCTACAGCCAACTGACAGGAATTCTAACCTGATTAAATGTCCCGGTATGTTTTAATACCTTCAAATGGAATTTTTATAGCCTGTTCTGCACGCATATTATTAATACAGAACCATCAGAGAAACCACAGACAGGCTCATAATAATAATAATAGCTCATCAATTTGTAGCCAGGCACTTTTGACCTTGAAAAATCAGCTGTCTTTCAGATTAATGTAGCTATGTTTTGGGCAGAAAAAAGAAGCAATAAAATTATCAGGCTTATTTTTGTCACATGCCAGCAGAGAAGTATGCAATAAAGGCCATGCTGCTAGCTTTTTATTGATATTGCCATCAACCTCTGACATCTGAATTAGACTCTCAGAGACCTATTTCTAATAAAAATCCACTTAGACATTAACATTTCAGCTATAGCAGATCACAAGATGCGCTGCGAGCAGGAAGGTGCATTCTGAAGTCTGACTTCCACTCACCCATCAGCTAATTTTCACATTTCCTGTCCTTCACAGACAACCCAAAGCACTTAAAAACCACCTCTAGTTTGGATCACAGCATCCACCCACAGCATGGGTCAAAGGCTCTTCTAGGGAAGAAAGGATGGTAAACGGCAAGGACAACTGGAAGACAGGAATACCACCGCCATCTCTAAAACGGGTGGCAGAAGACATTAAGTCTTGGTGATGAATTAATAATAGTTATAATATTCAATGGACGAAAAATATTTAGTATGGGACATAAATGGCATGTTGAGAAAAAGCTGAAGAGGATGAAGGCCATTTCTGAAGGACAGCTTTCAGACCAGAGAGAAGCCATTAACAGGCTTGCTCAAAGACTGGTGTTTTGAGCTGAGACACAGGCAAGCTCTCCCAGGTAAGAGGAGCTCCAAATAATCCCTGACTACAGAACATGTCCTTGTATACCTGAGATAAAGGTTCAGGGAAATGCAGAAATGCATTGGAAATGCAGATTAATTTTCTTTTGTTTTTTCCTTTTGGTATAAAATGGCTCACGATGGGTTATTTCTTGGTAGCTTTTCGACTTATATAAGTAACCAACTGTGCGTCTGAGCAGACAGTGGAATGCTGGTCTTCCATTTTCCAGCAAAATGCCCAGACCACTCTCTTACATCTTCAAAGCATTTGTATTATATCACTCGAGTCAAGAGAAATGCTTGATGGTCCAATCTAACCAAGGTGTCTGACTTCAGGAATGTGCTTATATTGCTCTGCAGTTGATATTATAAACTGTATTACTTACTTAAATAATTTGCAATGGGATAGAATACGGAAATTTTTTTTCAGATACTTTTAGCCTGCCTGAATATGCATTTTTTGTTGCACAAATATATTCCTTGGGAAAGAAAAAGAAACAAAAAATACTCTTCTCCACATTATGTTCTCTGTAAAAGACTTGTTTGGAAAATTAAATACAACACACCTTATGCATATGCTCTTTTTTTAACACAGACAGCCTCAATCGTTTTCCTTTTGTCTTGATTTGTTGGAGAACAAAGTGGGAAGATTCTGTTTCTCCTGGTCTATCCTTTCTCCTGGTTTATCCTTTACTTTTTAGAGGAATTTATAAAAAAAAAAAAAGTCAATAAAACACGCAATTGGGAACAGTATGAGAAATACTCCTACACAAGATTTTTAAATGCTCCCTCCAGCTTGATTAACAACCTGTACTGTGCAATCAATTAAAAACCCAACTAAGACAGACATCTTCCATTCATTTGAATAATTATAATGTGGCATCCAGCAGAAACGTTATTGTAACAGGTGACAGAATCGTTGCGTATATCTCACTATTAACTCTACCCAGTCCTACAGTCTCATTAATGTCTTTTGAAGAATACATTATCAGAGAAGGCGCACGGACACATTATTCCCTACTGATACCGATGGCCAACAAGGTGAAAACAGCTAAAGCAGTACTACAAACCATTGCATTTTTGCCAACAAAAATACAGCAATTAAAAGTCAAAGGCAACAGTGCCCACTCTCATGCTCCAAATTCTACCAAACAACAAAGTGAAAATGAAAGGAACAATTTAAAGTGTCATTCTTGAAGCACATTGAGGATTTTTTTTGTGTGTGTGATCTACACAGGATTTTGAGTGGAGATAACCTAGAGGCAATGAAGATGGAAGAAAAAAAAATCCCACAACCAACCAACCAAAATCCTACAAGACTGAAACCAGGAAAATGAGGCAACCTACATACTGATCAAAGACTCTTTGTATACAAAAATTGATACCATCTAGTACTTTGTGGTGATCCTAAATTCTGATTTTTTTGCTAAGCGTTAGACTCCTCAAAATATTTAGTTAATGTTAATAAAGTCACCCAAATTCTACTTCAGTCATCTTAGCACCATCTATATTGGAAACACCAGAGAAACAACACCCAATTTATCCACACTGAAACACCTTTTTCTCTTCCATAATCAGGATTTGGAGAAAACTCACTCCCAACCTACATGCAAACACCACACCTAAAGACGTCCTGGACTTCATTTTATCTCCATTCTCCCAGAAGTAATTTTCCCAGCACAGAGTAATGTCACACACAGGTATGCATACTACTGCTCTTAGTGGGTGGACCTAGTGAACCATACACACACCATCCTCACAAATAAACCCATACTGCTCCAGTTAAAACTTGACCTCTGGCAAAATGAAACTAGCACAAGGAGATAAGAGAGAGAATTCAGGTCTTTGCAACACAATAATAATAGATGTTGAATTGCGATTTTTTTTCTTAAAATCAAAAGCATTATTCCTGAGATTCCTGATTGTTACTCTTATTTTAATTTGCCTAGTGGAGTAGTCTTGTAGCACATAAAGGGAATTCTCTAGGGATGAAACTGAGCAAAGAGGCCGTACCCAGGAGCCAGACTGGAGTACTTCTTTCAGTTGACAGGACAGAACTACAAATACTACAAAATAATCTCTCCTCCAGCGTATTTAGTGTGGATATGATGTTCTCAGGACCAGCTACCCCACCTTACCAGACCCACTTCTACTGGGCTGTACCATCTGCTAACAAGGACATGCTCGTAACATACCATTTTGACAAACAGGGCTCGGTATGCCTAGCGCCATACAGTTGTGTTAGGTACTGTGCTTTCTAGCAGCTGTGCTGCAGTGTGGTGTTTTCAAAATTTTAATGCTTGAAAAATTTACCTGCTTAACCCAAAGCTTTCAGCTGATTTGAGTTCAAAATGCAGTCTATGTAAAGGGCACAATAAAACTGTTCAATATCAGCATTAAAGAACTCTGAACCTCAGAGTAACTACAAGCTCATTAGCAAATACAAGATGCAGGGCTCTGAAACTGTACGAGAGTTTTAAAGGAAGCAAGTTAAGCGACAGCTTTGCTGAAAATATTCAGGCCGAAGAAAGTATTTATCCATAGGTTTAATCATACACTGCCCAATAAGTCTAAAGTATACCTTCCTCTACAGATAGCACTGATGTGAGCATGCATCTGAATTATACTAAAAGCTACTATTAGGAAAAAAAAAAAAAGCATTGCTGATAGGTAGTGAAAATCACAGGGTGTAAGAAAATGCACAATTTGAAAAGAGCTTCTTGCAGCACTGACAGATCCCATTTTCCATTTTCAGTCTATCAGCTTTATCTATCAGCTTTACACCACCAAAGTCTTCTCAACACTTCTGGTGTCATTTCTCATTCAAGTCAATAAAAAAGAAACAGCATACAAGGAAAATTAACTATAACCAAAAAAAAAGAGAGCAAGTTGCTGTATCAGGATGACACTGCTGAAGAATACCCAATAGAATGTAGACGCCTTTTTTCCTATATTTTCTGTAAGCATATTTTAAAGAAGTGATATATCTGCAGAAAAATAAAAGCCATCTAAAAAACTGCATTTTAATGACAATGCTATGATTATTAGAAATTGATTTACATTGTTCATTGTTTTGAGGGGTTTGATTCCCCCAGTAGTATGGTGCCCTGCGGCACCCCACACAATGGGTATCACTCTCTTGATATTTTGAGGACAAAAAGTATGGTAAGAAAATAATATTTTTTAAAAAGCAGTAAAAAAACAAAAGGCTGTACTACAATTTCAACTGATTTACTCTTATGTAAATAAAGAAAGCCAAAACACAAAGAAGTGACCTAAAATTTTTGCTACAGTAGAATCCATTAGACGATTCCAAAAGATTAAAGAATCCAAGGGGAAGGTACCATTTCTTACTAAGAACAAATCACAGTTTTAACCGCCAATTTGCTCTATTTTATAAGATCTGAAATCTGTTTTAAGTATAATAGAAGTACACAGATTCTTCTGGTTGTGAAAATAGTCATCATACTGCTGCGTTGCTAAACGTGTAGCCTGGACAGCTGAGTGAGTAACAGAAGCTAGACACACGAATTTTACCTCAGTCAAAGCAACTGCGTGTGTTAGTTTTGCTGCTTAATTATTAAGAACAGTGACCATCTGCATTAACAGATGTGCAGCACAGACTGTAGTTCAATCTCAAGAAAGATTTCTGGTTTTCATATGCCAAATTTCTTAACTGTCTTTTCTAAAGACAAGATTGGTGAAGTAGATTTTTTTTCCAGATCCCTCATTTTGTGTTGCAATGCTGCTCTAGCCTACATGACATGTTTAGCTATTGCTGCTGACACACCTGTGCTGATTTTGACCCCTTCCCCTCTGTCCTGTGCTTGCTTCCTCTTGAGATACTTCTTCCCACACCAGCATTTGTAAACACTTAATGAATCCATTTCTTTTCTGAGCTAGTCTTACTGATACGGATTTAGTTCTTCAAATGGCATGCTTCACTGGCTGTTTTACCAAGATATGGCTACTGAGCTCAGAACAGAAGAGGAAGGGCTGACCGACTCCTGTACAGTTACAGTATGGCAAAGAACAAAAGCATTTATTCCATGTATTGGTCTTTCAGATAATTCAAAGTAGATACTGGATAAAACGACACAAGGGTAACAGAGTAAAAACTACTTTTAGCATATCATTAAGCATAGAGCTGGATTATAGACTCCTATCAAAGCTACCAGAAATGGGAAATGACTGATTAAGTAGTTTGATTCTGTAACATCTAGTTTTTGTTCTACCCGATACACAACACATGTGCGATTTCTTGTTCTCCTGTACTGTACTTACATGCTTTGTGCATCACCTAGATTTGTATGTGTGGGTATGAATATATATGTATACAAACTAAAGAAACCTCAGCAATCAATTATTTTTTTTTAGTACTTTTCCCAAATTCGTCAAATACTGGGAAGAAAAAAGAATGGTGATTTTCTAGACCATAACTCAGTGTCCCGGAACACAGTTATTAACAGTTAAAGGAGAACAGATAAATCTGGCGAACTCTTCAGCAAATCAGCACTTCAGGGAAGCACATATGGTTCTGCCTTATGCCCAACTGCATGGCGCCAACAGGAAGAATAGGAGCTTGATTTAACATTCAAATCATTACTAAGATTTTTTAATTTATTTATTAAGTAGGAAGAACTTGTTGCTTCGCATCTCTAGCACAAGATGGACTAACTTTGAGTTGGGTAACCAAGCTCCTGACACAAAGAAGTACCTGCACTGAATATATTTACAGAAGTTCATGAACCCCAATTGAAAACAGTACACCAGTTAGCTACCAGATCAGTTTAACTTTGAGAGGTGTGGTAGCCAGTATCTCCTTTATGCCTCTGGGATCACAGTAGCAAAGCTGATCCTGCAACCAGCTCTTCATTATCCCAAGAGCCCTCCCAAATCCTCTCGATTTCCAGAAAATACTAGGTCTGCATCATCATGCCATGACCATAGGAATCATAGCCCTCGGATTTCTCCATGCCAAAGAAAAACATATCAATGGTATGATGATGATAGCAGGAAAGATTTCTTCTAAGCTCTGTAGAAAATCATAAATTCAAACTGTTTGGGTAAAAAGAAGTTGGATGACAACTTATTAACAATTTTGTCATCTAACGTTACTGCGGGGAAGATTACTGCAAATTAACTTTCTGTAAAAAACCACTTATTGGCACAGAAATTAATGTGACTGGAGAACTTAAAAACATTTGTTCAGAACTGAAAATACATTAAAATTTTTGGTTTTCTATGCATGTCTTCAAGTTTCAAGACCAATAAACTTATTTATAGAAGTTCACTGCTGAGAAAAGATTTTAAGAGAGGAAACTGTGTAAAAATGCATTAATTTTTGTTACTTAAATTTGTTAAATTAGCTCACAGGTAAATAACCCTTTTTATTTCCCTCTCCTTTTAAATAATTAAATATTTATGATCCACTAAAGGATTAATGAAACTGAACTAAATGTTATATATAGGCTCTACAACATCATTTCACTTCTCAGGAATTTTAAAATAGTCTAAAGAAAATGAAGGAATTTCCATTTACACTGAATCACTGCACTGGGGCTCCAAGATTCTTAATACCGTGGCTGCTTTTAGTTTGCAGCTAGCACACAGTAGTTCAAAATTTGAGAGGCTCCAGGTGGATGTACTGGCTCTGATACGTGTACTAATAAAGCTCCACTCCCTGATGACTATATGCACTGTGTGGAGGAAAAAATTATTTAATCCAACAAGATAGGCTAAAGCAAAACCATTATTCTCTGTGACCTGACTCAAACGTGACTTCTTTAAAACACTCCATGAGAAGCTCCTTGTATGTGTGGTCCCAGATCTAATTAACACCCCTGGCAATTGCTGATTTTAATCTTGCTGTACTATTTTAGCTCAAATCCAAGCTGCCTAAGAGCTTTCCTTTTTTTCCTCTTCTGTTTCTCAAATTAATTAACAGTTGCTGCTCTCTTGTTAGAAGACCACATTTTCACTTGCTGCTGTTCCACCAACCACATATGCAGATCTGAATTCCTATATTTTTGCTGACAGTTCAAACAGGTCTGAAGAAAACTATACACTTATTTATTTTAAAAACATCTCTTGTATGGAGCTTCTGTGGTAATGCTGTGGATAAAGCCTGCAATCTATGGACATGGTTCTCCTGGGATGGACAAGGATCTGACTTTTCCCTGCCCTATAATCACCATTCATCATACTTATCCAGCTCACCTGGATCCTCCACTTTATTTCTGGCTTAAAGTTTGCTTTTATGCATTTCCCATGAGTCACTTCAACTACACAGAACAAGTGCCACAACTCTACACCAATGCCTTGTAATACTGAGAAGTTGTAGTGAAAAGCATCGCAGTTAAGTGCTACTGCATTAACATATTGTCTGTGGGGAAGTAAAGAATGGGAAGCAACAAAAATCAGGCAAAAGAATAAAATGGAATATAATTTCAGATCCTAGAGCTAAAAAGAACTATTGCTCTTAACAGTAAGAGGACTTGTAGGTCAGACAGGAATGTTGAAGTTAAACAGTAAGGAAAACGTTGTTTCTACAGCTCAGTTGATT
The DNA here is from genome assembly GCF_002078875.1 of Numida meleagris. Taxonomy (NCBI): domain Eukaryota; kingdom Metazoa; phylum Chordata; class Aves; order Galliformes; family Numididae; genus Numida; species Numida meleagris. Next base: position 39,287,071 of record NC_034413.1, on the reverse strand, counting down.
GCTTAGCTTTGCACATCAGACATGAAGATGTGAAAAGAATTAGGAGAGCCTTTCAGGTAAATAAAATTCCACTATTCATCATTAAATCATATATCACTACTTCCCACATTGTGGCTGGCTCTAGAGCTAACATGAGTTCTCAGACCTCAAACATAGCCAACAGATAGACACTCCTGCAAAAATCCAGCATTAAACAAAAAAGACTATCCCCAAGTAATGGTCATTAATTCTTTCCTACACAGTCTAGTGCCAAGCCACTCTGAAAACCTTTTAAGCTGCACCAGGACTCACCGTAGGTATTAAGGTTGTAGGAGTAATCTCCAGACCTCATGAACCATGAACAGTCTTTACACTTTTTGTTCCTCATAAAGGAGAAACAATCACCTCAGGCTGAATTTTGAACTAGGGTGAATACACCCTACAGCCTGAGCTCTTTGGAGTTACCAAAGGCTTACACTGTTCAGTGTACTGCATATGATTTTACTTTTTTACTCTAGGATAGTGAAGAAACCAACAATTTTGCCAGACCCTTTTAAATACAAAGGAAAGCCTTAAATGAAAACCTTAATTTCTTGATGATTAAGTTACAAACCTCTGCTCCCTGTTATGAAAAACATCTTTGTGTTTTGCCTTGGCCAAGGAAACCTCACTACCCTTGAGGTCATCTGGGGCTATAAGCACACCTACCCCTTCTGCCTCTCCTGTCTGGCCATTCTCCTTCTACTCTAAAGGCTCTCTTCACAAGTCTTCCTCACTCACCCATCGATCAGAGCTAAAGCAGCGCTGAGCATTCTAATTAATGTTCTTCCTAAAAATCTCTGTATTTTTTCTATATCATTTGCTATAAATAAAGCCTTAAACACCTGGAGCTAACTTAAGGCAAATAAAGCACTCAGATCTTCTCAGACTAAGAAGCTTTAAAATATTTTAAGGCTATTGTAATACTTTATATACCACTTATCATAAGAAATATAGCTGGCATGTTCACTGTAACAAATTTACTTTTTCTAATTTATTTTTAAGCTCTTAGGTAATAACTTTAAAAATTCTTTATTCCTTCGATTTTGCATATTTTTGTTACTTTGGGTACTTGAGTTCATACACAGTAAAAAGAGAGGAGACGTAAATGTGAAAATATACTTTAATATCTCATATTACAAGAAAAAAATGAAGATCTAGATTTTGTGAGACAAAACCACTTAATACGGTGATACATGAAAATGAACTGTGACTCTAGGGCAAAATCAGGTCAATCCCTTTCAAAATACTGCAGGAGTAGATACAGGTAGAAACAGAATGACTACTGTCTCACGGAGTAAAGAAAGAGAAAAGCAAGCACAGATAAAAAGAGGGCTTTCATTCAGAGAGGAGTGTATATAGATTTCCTATACCTACACTCAACAGATGCCCATCTGCACAAGTGTAGACAGGTTAAAATATTAATAAAATTAATATTAATCAACTGAAAATCTCTTCCAGTTTAGATTACCACTGCCAGAGTACCGCGAGATAAGGTACCAGCTCAGAAATACCTCATAAATATTGTGTTATTAAAGTAGGTGAAGCAAGAGTAAAGGAAACTAAGTAAGAAAATTATATTTTTGCAACTCTACAAGGGCTGCTCCAAAAGTACTGCCTCCTGTTTTATTCTGTTGGCCCACGATGTCAGAGGTGGATGTTGGTGGTATGGCAGTAGAGGTTGAACCTTCCCACCAATATTCTGTTACATTTTGTTATCCTGTGACAGATGGCAGCAGAGGGGCAGTCTGGCAGAATGGTGTCTGACATGGAAGTTCAATTGAAGAAAAGGTACACTACTGAATTCCTCCATATGGAGAAATATCACCTACTAATGTTCATCAACACTTGCTGAATGTTTATGGAGACCAACCAGTGGACATGAGTGCAGTGAGGTGGCAGGTGGTACATTTCAGCGGTGGTGACAGCAATGTGACAGTCAAACCACGTTCCAGACAGGCATGCACAGCTGTCACACCATGAAATGAAGAGCATCTCAATCAACCCTTCCGTGTGTATTAGCTAATGGTGGTGACTATGTTGAAAAATAGCATTTTGTAGCTGAGCATATGCTCTATCAAACAGTGTTATTGTGCTCTTTATATCTGTTGTAGTTTCCATGGGAATAAATAGGAGGCATTATTTTCTTTGGAATTATGTAAATTTACGATCATGTCCTTAGTCTCAGATAATGTTCTTCTACTGTTCTATTATTTTCCCATTGTAGCTTCTGCTTCTTACTGTTCCTTCCCTTACATGAACCTTAGCTTAGGTAACATACTTGAAGACAGGACACGAATCACTTCTGTGTCATTACCATTCCATCTGGAACTAGTAAAGAATTCTTTCAACTTCATCAATAATTGAATACATGAAAAATCAAAGCATCTAGCTAGTAAACTAATGTATACCTTTCCGTTATTAGAATAACTCCATTCACGTAGTCAGAAACATTATTTGCACACAGTTCTTTAAAATGAATTCCTGCTTGGGAGTGCCGTTTTGATTTTTGTTTGGTTTTCTTATGAATACCTTCCAAAATACTGCTTCTTTCTGGGAGTTATTTTTGCACCACAGTATGTTCCTAGGAGCCTCAAAGAATCCTGAAGTGAAATTTGCTGAGATAAGGAGAAAATGTCATCTTGCTAATTAGAAGAGGTTCTACCATTTAAGACCTTGGAACTATTTTCAGACTGTTTAGCAATTAGGGAAAACTACTGAACGCTTCTGAAAAAGTTATAAATAAACTACTTGACTGAACTGAATTATTAAATCATCCATCTACTGCACAGCAGCTGCATGATTCCACCAGTCCAACCTTCTTCATTTCTACAGTAGTTGAATTCTACACATTTTCTAGTCCCATATCACTCAGGTAACAAGATTTATAGAGTAAAATATTCAGAGCAGAGGAAGGCACAGTAAAAACTTCAGTAAGAGGACCAATGATCGCTAAAAAGAGGCAAGCTTCTTCAAGAGCTTTAGTAAATATTTTAACAGGGACACAGAAAACATTGATTCTAATGAAAAAGAGCTGAATTTATATCAGCATAGTGTTCATGTTGCATTTCCAAGGAATACGGGGCTACATACTGGAAAAAATGGTATACATAAGTGAGCAGTTATTTTAGGATGTGTCTTCATCGCTAACTGGAAATGACCAAATTGGCCCACAGCTTGAAGGCCAAGCATGAAGCCTACGCTACAGAAGGTCGCATCTTGGGTGCCCCTCCCATCTCCAAACATTGCCTCTGTGGACATAACATGAGTTTAATAACAGCAAGAAGTAGTTCAAAGTGGTTCAAAGTGGTAAGCACTAGAGGAAATGATCCAAAACAAAGCCAAAAAGTGATGTTACAGCCAAGCGGCGTAGATGACCAGGCTGCAGATCACATGCTCTCTGACCTTGCAAACAGTACAGGCACAGGTTGAGTTATCCTCCAAAGAAAAACCAGATGGAAATGAAAAAATTCTTATGTATTAATTCTAAATAATTTCCAAAGAGACAGCGCTAAAGCAGTAGTTCCCTATTATACAATTTATAGTACTGTCACTACATAGTGCTAGACTAATTTGTGAATGTTCTTTTTTTTTTTTTTTTTTTTTTTTTTTTGAAGCTTATTCTGCTTTTGCACAGAAATGAAACACTTTCCAGCTCTGCTCTGTGCAGTTCTGGGAATATAAACTAGGTTTCTTCTGATTTCAGCACTGCCAAGAAATTCTTGGGTTTTAAGTTAGCAGATTCCCAAGGATAGATAGAAGGTGATTCATAGAGAAAGACAGCTAGAAAGAGCTCCTGCTTTCTTCAGTTTTAATTGACTACAGCATCAGTGGTCTGTTGGATTTACTTCTCCACTAGGTATCTCTAAGATACAATACAGATTTTCAAGAGTGCGTATCAGCCTATGTCAGTTTCACCACTCCTCTTCTGAGAGGAAACTTTACAAACTTGGAGAACAGGAATGCAGAAGCCAGAGTTGTAGCTGCTCCAGCCTCCCATGCATTGCTCTTCTTTTCACATTTCCTATCAAAATTGCACATCCTCACCACGGATGCTGCAGCGTGTCTGTCACTGAGGGCAGATGTGACCACTTGCAAGTCAACTCTTGGTATAGGATATGATGTTCTACCACTTGTTTCTGCTGCTGAAAGTAGCAGCATTTGCCTTCAGCACTTAGAAACCAAGGTGTTAGTACAATACTAAACAAATGATCGCAGCTTCAGAGAAATGGCTGGTCACACACAATGTGAGTGATCAGAGAGCCATCCAGTGGACCACGAGGAAACAGAAGAAAAAGTCATCAAGAATGAAAATCAAGTCGTATCTAGAGAACAAACTAAATGCCAATCTTTGTTGTTATAATGTTTTTCTATATTTACTGTTATTGTGGGCAGCAACCAGCAAAAAAAAAAAAAACAAGTGTTGTTTAGGGAGTGAGATAACAGAAGCTGAAACACATTCTGTGAGGGTGTTAAAGGGTGTTTTCCTCCTTACAGCATCAGCCCTACTTGCTCTTTGCACAATAAAAATGGGAGGGAAGGGAAATATATTTCCTCCCCCTTTCCTAGTGTCCCAGTGCTACTGTTCTTCACCCATTTCTGCCTCTTATTTTTACACCAAAAACTCCTTCTTCATGGATAAAATATTAATAATCAATTATTCTTCATCAGTCTTCACCTACTTCTACACGCTCAGAATCAGAGGGAAAACGAGTTCTCTTGAAATAGCTTTTCCCAGCGCAGAGCCTACATTTTATTTTAATCTGAAGCAGCACACATTGTAACTAGCAAGGCACACAAAAAAACGCATGCTTTACAGTTATTTACTACCTCAACTCCTCCCTTCTGACTCAGTCTTTAACAAAACAGCATTTATTGTTACAACTGGTATGGAAGAACAAACAGGCTTTCTGTAGCAGGAAACAGCATTTGGTTAATACAGACAGCAGGTAAAATTAAAAACCCTCTTGAGAATTACAGGAATATGTACGCTGGGTTTTTTAGTATTATTATTTTTAGGTATAATGTATTTCAGTTCAAGAGATGCGATATTTATTTCTGCCATGCACTATGCAATGCAATGAGATGAACAAAACAGATCTGTTTTACTCAAAAAGGTAAGAGATTGCAAAGAGTCCCTGGACAGACACTGGGCTACCAGCATTCTCTCCTGGTTGGTTTCAGAGTATGAAAGGGACCTGATTTAACTTGCTGTGGCCAACAAACACACTCCTAGAACCTCTAAATGAGAAACACAAACGCACCTCATTGCTCTGTTAAAACCGACAGCACCCATCACTGCTGTTATTATCAGACTACTTCTCCCTGCGCGCTCTTCTCCCCAGAGCATGTTAGCTCATCTCCCACAAAATAAAAGCTTTGCCTCAATCTGAGCATGCAAATGATTCAAGCAGCACCATTGTTAGCATAAAATGAGCATTTCAGAGAAGTGATTGAAGCGTTCTGACCTTGATACATTCCTCCAGATGGATTTCTGCTTGCAGGTCTACTACTATATGTGTACTTGTGAAGAAGGAGGTAAGAAAGGGCTCAAGTCCCAGTTAAAAAATCAACACTGATAGGAAACAGCTGATAACCTGAGGCTGTCTGCCACCTCCTAACTGCATACACCACCACACCACATACATTACTCTTAATTTTTACAGTTCACTACCAGAAGCAATCCTACAAAACATTTGCAAACTGCTGAAACTCCACTCATCAGATTGGAAGGAAATAGGAGACATGATATGAAATGAAATTCCCATCTTGCCTATAAGAATTTTGTATTAAAATAAATCATTTTTGTTAAGGTATATGCTAGTTGGCCTAATAGGTTTAAGGCTGCCGGCTCACAGGATGATCCAGAGCAGAATTTATGTTATATTTCACATACGTTCCTGCAGGTACCTTCTGATTTGGTTTCACATTTCTTACACCAATCCTGGGCTCTTTCCTCTATGACATTTCTGCCACTTTCAGAAGTTTATTCATTCTCCTATCTCATATAGGATTTAAGATAATAAACTACATTACTATTTCTGATTAAGATATATGTGCATATTTGCATGCTTAAAATTAAGTTTTTGAACATACAGAATCATAGAATGGCTCAAGTTAGAAGGGACCCTTAAAGGCCATCTAGTCCCACTCCCCTGCAATGAACACCTACATCTAGATCAAGGTGGTCAGAACCTGGTCCAGCCTGACCTTGTATGCCTCCAAGAATGGGCTTCCAAAACCTCTCTGGGCACATAAACATGTGGGGGGTTGAAATCAACAGATTAAGGTATACCTTCTATTTGGCCAAAATGTACTTTGGGACTTTTACATGTTATCTATTTAAGAAACAGATAAATAGCATTTTAATTCAACTAACTGAATATCATTAGATACTCATTGCCTATTTTATTGTGTTACTTTTAATTATGTGACTGAATTATTATCTTCCTATGTGTCTGTCTGCGATGGTTCTATAGACACTAAGGTGTTAGAAAAGGCTGTAATACGTCTAGGACTCATGAATGGAGTGAAGAAAGCTGTGCAGCCTGACTCTGTATCTCTATAACCAGCGTATGGATACTATTTTGCCTCCATTAAGATTGCATTGTCCTATGGCATGCTAAAATTAAATGGATTTCCTGAATATAAAAAAAATGGGATATGGTAATTGACATGGCACTGTCACTTCAGTTGTCATTTTAAGAAAAAACTAAATGTAAATCATTGTAAAAATTCTTCGCTTTATCATATGGTTTGATAGGAAGAGGAAAAACTAACGGAAAAGGCTTTTCTCAAGTCTAGGGATCATTTCTTAATCTGTACTACTGTCAAGAAAAATATCAATATAATAATATTTATTAACCTTCCTCTCATTGTTATAGTCAAAGAAAGTCACGAAGCCAAATTAGACATCTACCAGAAAATCAAGCTGCAATGGAAACAGCAGTCCAACTCACTGAAGATGAAACATGGACTTGCTAATAAAGAAATAGGGTGAAATCAATGAACATGTTCCAAGAGTACAGGAATCAGATAAAGGAAGATAAACATAATTTCTTCCTACAGAACTTTGCAAAAAGTTGGGAGTGATACAACCATTTGATTTTATCATCCACTTTTATACAGAGGAAACATCCATTTCATGTTGCAAGATGCATGGTCTAGCATTATGGAATGCTAAGATCTACATTTTCATATGGTTAAGTGCAGTCTACAAATTCATCACATTCTGCATTTGGTAGTGGTTAATATGCAAAAATCGCACAAGTTTAGTGAAGATAAAGATTCACACATCCTAGTAAAACAAAAAGGTGTGTGTGTCAAAACAACTTCCCACACTTTGCCAGTTTCCCATAACAAGTAGTACTTGTTCCAAATGCTATTCACTAAAATAATCGGAATATTCCAGCTAAATATTACAAGGAAAAGATTATTATTCTAAGGCAGAGGAAATAATTAGACACATAATGAACACTTATTCACATTCAAGTAGATTAAGAGGGCAATAAATAACCATTATGTACATAAGTCTCTGTAGAGAAATCATAGAATCATTAAGGTTGGAAACACCACTAAGATCATCTAGTCCAACCTCATCCCATTCCCACCATGCCCACTAACCACGTCGCTCAGTGCCACATCTCCACATTTCTCAAACAGCTCCAGGACAGTGACTCCACCACCTCCCTGGGCAGCCAGTTTTAATGCCTCACCACTCTTTATGGGAAGTTTCTTCTTAATATCCAATCTGAACCTCCCCTGGCGCAACTTAAGACCATTCCCCCTCATCCTATACTTTTACCTGGGAGAAAAGGCCGATCCCCAGCTCACCACAACCTCTTTTCAGGTCATTGTAGAGGGCAATAAGGTCTACCCTGAGCCTCCTCTTCTACAGACTGAACAAACACAGTTCCCTCAGCCACCTCCCGTACGACTTGTGCTCCAGAAACCTTACAGCTCCATTGCCCTTCTCTGGACATGCTCCAGGGCCTCGATGTCTTTCTTGTTGTAAGGGGCCCAAAAATGAATACAGTACTGGTGGTGCACCCTCACTAGAGCTAAGTACAATACAGTGGTACATGTTACTCTGGGTTCCCAAAATAAAATTAGGCCAAAAGAACAATTACAAAGTAAACTACCTATAAAAGCACAAAAGATACCTATCTCTTTCACACTGCAATGTATCATAATGCAAAGTAACGCTATAAAGCATCTGATATGACAATATAGGCTTTCCCAATAGAAAATAAAGGAATAAAAGCTTTTAAGAGTGTGGGAAGGATATCTAGCGTTGTTCATCTTTGACCATCCTTCCATCACAGCTAGAAATGTACAAACTACCAACCAGTGATTGAGCTATTTCCAAAAATCCTTTATTTGTTACAGAAATCTAAATAAAAGGAAAAAAAAATATTAACATACTCCTCTCTCCCTAGTGCATATCCTATTTGGGATTTATTTCTTCTACAAAGGATTTTTCTCTTCCAAGAGATCACCTAAACTTCAGTAGGAAGTCACCTAAGTCACCCAATTCCATTTAGAAATACAAGATACAACTGGAGCAAAATATTTCATTTCAGTCAGACTTCATTCATACTATTCAGTAAATGAGACCTCTACACAGCAGGACGGTTCCCAAACCCTTCAAACAGTATGCCTCAAGATTTCATAAAACACCCAGACATAGTTCAGCACTGACCAGGCACCAGCTCTGTGACAAAAAAGACAGTAGTTTGGTAATATTTCACTGATTTGGGAAAGAACATCACAGCCACAGCTGCTGTGCTGACCGAATCATGCTTTTCACAGAAGGAAACACCTTTCAGAAGATGCATCATCTGAAGGAGAACTTCCAGAGGCATCACCTTGAGCATGACCTACATTCTGTTCTGCTGAACAGAAGTGAACAGCTCTTCAGAAATTATAAGTGTTGTTCAGAAATTCCAGGGATAGACAAACCCCTATAAGTCCCGCTGGTTCGTCACTTGTCTTTTAACTCATCTTCCACAAGTTGCGGGTAAGTGAATAGAGATACTGGAAAAAAAGAGTGATGAAGATTTGGCTGGCTTTCCAGGGAGGAGGTGGACGGCATTATATTGTGTAATAGCATTTGTGAAACGAACAGAACAAACCAGTTAGAGTCGTTCAGAGAAGCTACACCATACATGAAGAACCTATTTGAGAACAAAGCATCTTGACTTATGAACTAGCTGCCCAGCCCTGGTGAAAAAATGCTTGGCTTCATCTCCCCCCTACCTCCTTATCCCTCCCAAAAAGTAATTCGGAAAGTGATAAGTAATATTGACATACAACATATCTATGTCAAACACCACATAACCACCACCTACCTGAGGAAAACTTCTACCTGACATTAGAAGCTCAGAGAATGAGGGAGCAGATGCACCTCATATATCCATTCTAATATTATTTTTCCCTATTAATACATTTTTGTCTACAGGTAGATCAACTACAGCTGTTTTACATACATAAAGTTTTCATATAAAAAGTACTTGCAAGTACATTCTGATCAACTTCACTTAATCATTTTTTTTCCAGCATTTGTTTTGAATATATTCCTTGCTCCAATTTCAACTTCCTTTCTCAAAGAACCTCATTTCCCTGTAATAATTTCCATTAATGAGTAGGCAGTAATTTACATTGACAAGTAAATATTGTAATCATGGCCATAAAATTCGAACACTGATTGGGGTTCAAGTCTCCCAGATTAAAAACATATAATTGTATAGCTTTCCCACTGATATCCATGGGAAACCAGGGTGCAAATGATCTCTGAGAACCTGTACAACAAATGACATTTTAAAAGCAGCAGTGATAGCATTCCTGCAATTTGTCATTTCCTCTCACCAGCTACCCTTCTGCTGATGCCTTCAAAAAAATAATAATGATGTTACTGTGTGTAATATGTAAAAGTGAAGGTAAGTAAGATACAATAATAGATTGAGAAAAAACTACTCAATGTGTTACGAAAGCTTTTGTGTTCTTGATGTATAACACAGCTGAATCTCAGCTAACGTAAATCACTGTAACAACACTCAAGGCCACATTATTTCCATGAATTCTCACTGCTGGGGGTGCAGCGTACAAACTTGTTTACCTTGTATCCAGTTTTTTCAAAAGAGGATACTTCATTTAAAATGAAAATTAGGAGATGTACTCAAAAGTAGAACCCATCTTTTCTTATTTTGAGTGGCTATAACTGCCTGTGTCTTGTTAAAAAAAAAAAAAAAGAACTAAACATTGTAAAGAGCATTCCTTTTAAGGCCAAGAGATCAACTTTCTGCTGAAAAATATCAAGAAAGGGATAAACTAAATGAGCAACACTTGCTTACAATGACTAAAAGATAAATAATTGAAACAGCACTTCATCCCTGGTTAGCAAAAATGCCAGACTTCAACCTGAAGCCCAAACAGATCACCTAGTTGCATAGGGATTTGATTACCCCCCAATGCTCAGTTAGTTCTCCATGAAGTAGTAAAAGCTCTCTTCTAAGAAGCTGAAAACCGTCGCTTTATCAGTTGTCTGTCATTAGAACAATGGCAGTTAACAAAGTGCAATTAGGTTACGAGCAGAATGCAGGAGATCTCTCAAAGTTGACAACAATTTCTTTCTAAACAGTTTAAAGAAAACCAAAGATACAAAATGTACATATTTTATTCCCTTATTAATTCTAGAAGAGCTTTTCTGCCATACTTGCACAACAATGTTCCACCTGTTTGCTTATGTCAAACATGTTAGGATCTTGTCACAAACCATGCTATATTCCAAAGCAGACTAATGATGAATGTTTGGATAGAGATGAGAAAACAGCACTGCACTGATTTGGGAACACAAGGTCTGAGCAGGATTAATAAGGCAGCCTGCATAGGGCTGATGACTGCTCTGTACAGCAGTGGCACTAACCGAGCATCTGTGTCTCTACTAGCCAAAAAAAAGAAGGCTGATATGGTAAACACATTTTCAGGCAACACAATTCTAGCAATTATTTTCTGATGTCAGAAGAAATTTTGCTTGAAGTCAAAGTCTCAGTGAAGTAAACGTGACATGCAACATAACACACAATATTTTACATTCTGAGATGAATGCACTTGTTGAGCATCAACAGCTGGGAGACAGACAAGTATGGAAATGCTTGCCTAGTGCTATTTCACTCAGGCTGTTCATAAATAGCGTCCCACTGAAATGAATGAGAACTTCTACAATTTTCCACCATGCCACATCTCCTCATGGTACTTATTCCAAGACCACACTTTCTCAAACCACTCCCCTCTTTAATCTTATATTTAAAAGTAAGATACAAATAATTTTGATAAACAGAGATAAATGGAATTTTGTCTTAGCATTTATAAACTCACATGTGACGTGCTCTAACACAGCACTTTTCCCTCTCTGCAGCTACCCTGTTTGAAACCTGCTGTTCACTGACTCTCAAATCCATTCCCAAAACTGTTTATTAGTATCTATAAAGCATTCAATGGTCAGGCTGCAATGTGCATATCTTAATTTGGCATTATGAAATGGAAATTTTTAGCCAGAAGATCATGAAGAATTATTTTCCAGATGCTAATCTTTGAGCCCATTTCAAGGCAAATTGCCTATATGTTCATAACTAAGAAGTTTATCTTATCATGGGAGTCAGTTTGGCCATTTTGCTTTACTGTCAAGATACAGGCCAAGGAGTACATGCAATGTTTGTTCTACTTTTTATTCTATTTGAGATTTTGTTCTGGAGAAGAGCGACAGAAGGTGGAGTTTCTACCCTGCACTATTTCTCTATCCACTGCATCATGCTTTCACCTACCTAACTCCCAGTAAAACCCAACCAGTTGCAATGAAGTAAACCGGACATACAACGTTGCTTTTGCATTTGAAAACTACACTACCAAATACGCAATAGAAGCAAAAAAAAAATAACCCTGTCTTCAGGGTTGGTTGGGAAGAAGATTCATGGGGAAGAAACACAGATTATACATGTAAAGGTCCAGCATCATCAGATGCATCACTTGACAAAGTGCATTTGTTTGCATGAGATAAGTAGGAATATCTTTGAAAGATTTAACTGAACAGTGTCCCTTAAGTAACTACTTCAGAGCACATCAGAGGATATTTAGGTGAAGTTACAACACTACTGTAAGTAAACAGAGAAATAATTCTGACATGCGACAATCAAATTTCTAGGAAATACTGATTCCCAGTTTATCATCAGCTATTTGATACATGTCTCCTATTTGCTTTTATTCCATTATTCAGCCTCCTGGACCTCTAAGGCAAGGGACGGAAAATGCAAAGAGCACACCTGAATAAGAAATTTAAAGACTCATTTTATTCGAGCAGCTGAGAGCTGCCTTAGGAAAGAATTCCATTCCTCAGTGTTTTATTTTCTATTACACCGCTGAGTTCATAATATCTATTTTGTGTCACAAAATTTTTCTCCCCTGGAGTTTCTATATATTATCCTATTTGCTAATAATAACTAGCTTTTGAAATTCTGCAAATAATTCTGTTTTCTCTGAAAAATGAGGAGAAAATGTTAATACCTTTAAATCAGATTTAGGCTGATTATCCATGGACTACTAGAATTTTCATCCTTTTTTTAAAAAATCTTTTTTTCTCCACTTGAACACTACAAATACCATATGCACATGCTATAAATCACAGCTCAAATGCAAAATAAGTACTGGATAGTACTTGCTCAGAATTTACAACAAGAAGTTGAAACAGACACTTGCCTACTGCATCTACAAGTCATCAGTCACATAAAGAAATCATTCTCCCTATTCATACAGAATTGCCTTTTGTTACTTATTTTGTCAGCCAGTCTTCACCCAGACGCTTTCATCTGTCAAAAGTCTGTCTGAATCTGAACTTTTGAAGAGTTTTAAAGAACCTTCAATAGTAATTCTGTCCTTTGAACAGATGCTACACCAAAGCATAACTCGCAGAACATAAACAGAGTAAAGACATTTTTGAGCCACTTATTCTCTCTACAGGATGCTATTGAGGACCACTTAGTTGATATGTACTGTTACTATTTTTGGAATAAAAGGAAATAGAGGCAGAAACTTGTAAAATGTTTCAGCAAAGAAAAATTTGACAGCGCATCTTCATTTTTAAAGGACACTTTTCTCTCCTTTCAGGTGATTGCAAATAGGTGTTTTTAAATTATTTGGGTTTGTAACTGTTTTATCAAGGAACAAAGACAACTTGCATTACATTTGCCTGGATACTTTTTTCCTTTCTTTCCAAAATAACCTATTCACCAAAAAGATTTCTGTCACCTTTAAAATCCAAATCTTGTCCAAAACCATTATCTGAGACTGATAAGGAATGCACTGTCTCAAATCAACATGAGACACTCAGCAACACTTTGGGACAGTTCTACATTTGAAAGCATTCCTTAGGATAGAGCCAGAAGCTGTCTGCTTTCAAATGAGAATGTGTTCTGGCTGAAGATTTGGCCTGGGAACAAACATACTCAGCTTGATACAGGAAGACAGGAGATGATACCAATGTATCCTGTGAAGGCAAGATACAAGCTGGTGTCTCCTTACTTCCTCTTCTCACTGTTGATTTAAATTCACAAGTCCTGGAAAACAGAAACTAAAGAGATCCTGCTGAGAGCCCTGGAGCCAGGAGCTGTCACTCCAAAGAGCAGTCCTGGACACCCTGGACTACAAGCGAACGTATACATTCGTAGTTGTAGCCAACTGACCATCACTCTTTCAACACCCCACCACTACCAAAGATCAGCAACCCTTGACTCCAAGACATTGCTGGATGTTTCTCTTTCCCCATTTTCTATTCTTCATCTTCTTTTATTCTTTCACTCTTTGTAGCAGTCGCTGCCTAATATTGTCTTAGAACTTTTAGCATAGAAATAACTCCTGCACTGAAGTACTCTTACTTGGTAACACTCACTAGTCACTATTCACAAATTAGCCGATTTTACCTCCAAGTAGAATATTTGTTGTTGTTAGAATGCTCTCAATAAATTGATCTGTATTATTCCTCTGAGTCTTGAATGACTCCATCACAGCAGTGACCCCTGCTGACTAGGGGAGGCATGACTTAGGAGATAGGAAAAGATTCACCTCCCATGAAACCCACTGAGTGGGACAAGATAACTATAAATAAGGTTTGCATCAGTTTGGGTGCAGAGGGAACAACTGCTTAGCTAATAGTTCAGTATTGAGGATGTACTGTGTGAAGAGAGTGGATATCTTAGCACTAATTCCAGGAGAACATCACAATAGCCACAACTCACATCATCTGGTTGTTGTAAGTTCCTAAAATGCATTCTGCTTGACATGAAATCCTCAAATCCTTGTTGCAAACCTTTATTACTATTCTGTATGATAGTCAGACATAAGACTATGAAGTTGTTCTTTATCCCTTATTTGCAGTAAATATTTGGATACCTGTAACTGAATACCGCAGACTGGAGAATGAAAGCCTAACACCTGCATAGACCAGTCTCCTCCTGCAGAATGTAAAGATGAAGATGTGTCCCTCAGTTTACTACCATATAGATTCACTCTCTTCCTCCCTTACTCCGCTTCTAAATATATGCGGCACACACAATAACAAATACTACCTTCATTTACTTGGGTTTTGTGGTGACCTTATACCATTAGAACTATAGCTCACTGCTTGAGCTTATATACAAAGCTCTGAGGTTTTGTTCCTAACAGAAAGAAATTCTACATATTCACTACAGTATTCAAAACTCAGTGAAATGAAGTTGCATCACCATAAAGTTAAGAACTTCTGTTCCCTTCCCTGTAACCATATAGATCTGCATTCGGAAGGTTGTAATACAAAGAGCATCACCAAAGAAAGCACCATGCCATTAAGCATTGCTATAATTCTAGAAATTGAATTTATCTGTCAATTTGCATGACAGTATTGAAATTGTACAGATTTCACTCAGTTTACACAAACATTCATTGTTTTGTGTATTTTCTCCATATTTTCATTATAATCTGCAGTGAATGCTGGAAAAGTTTCGACACAGTTAAGTAAACATAATTATTACTTAATTCCCCTGATGCCTTCTTTTCTATTCCGCAATAGAAAAAGGTTACTTGTATGTCAGATTTTAGACAAGCTTCAAGAATTCTATTCTATGATTCTATGAATTCAAAAGTTAACATGATCGATGTATATATTAATACAATGCCAATATTTTAAATTCAATCCTTCTTCCATTTAAACACAAACATGACATTTTTCTGACTTGACCCATTTCTGTAGTAGACACTGTAAGAAGCTGCTGTAAAGAAAATTTTGAATATGTAAAACACAGATCCAAAAAGGTGACAAAGTGATCAAAAGGTTGACTGGACTGCCAGAAGTTGCTTCTCAACTCAACTCAGATATATGAATACATCTACAATAAGGAATACGTTAAGAATATTTAATTTCACTTATTTTATTTCAAAGTTACAGTTTTAAGACATTCTCTTCTTTCTAATTTTGCTAAGGAATGTTTATCTCCAGCATTTGTGCTGATAAAAACACCAGTACCATTATACTTGCAGTGCTGCCCTGACGCTTAATGGAGTAGCCCAAGGAAGAATGATGGATGCGTAATTATGCACAGATGCCATATTAGTTAAACTAACCCCCAACTGTTTGCAATAAAGCTTTGAGTAAGGTTCATAAATCAGCATACTTATTTCATCAGAAAAGATAACTAAGAAATAGAAGTGCTTTACTTATATCAAGAAAGATCAGTAGCTCACTTTTACAATTGCACTTAAATGAATATGGAAAGACACGTTTATCAACAGCATCCACTTGTGCCCTTAAAAGCATTTACATTAATTCTACAGTCACACACTGTGATTTAATTTATGCAAACATTCTGGCAGGAAAGTTTTTCTCCAAAATATTTCTACAAATATAAACTTTTGGATAAATTGCTTTCTGTAAGTATTCTGACAATTCTAAGACAAAGGCTCATTACAAGAAGAAATGTGATGATGATTCCTATCAAATAGATTCAGTTTCAAATGGTACTTACAGTTAATTATGCATAAGCAATTCATACTGCAAGAATTCTCCACACAACCCGATACAGATTGCCAAATAAGAAATACAGTGGAGGACAACCCATCGTCTTTGTGAAATTTAAGAAATTCAAAAAATGCTTGATTTATTCATTAGTGATCTATTCCTTTATTGCTGCTTTCAATACTAAGAGTGTGCCTACAATAAAGCATTATTGTAGTGATAATTTTTACATAACTAGAGCAGCAACAACAGAGCAGCAACCAGAACAACACCACCACTGGTGGACACCAGTCTGAACTAGCAAATATATATACAGGGAAATAAATTTTAAGAATTCAGTAGAAAAACAGACAGAGCAGCCTGATCTAGGGCATGGCAACCCAGCCTGAGGCAAGGGATTGGAAATGAATGGGCTTTAAGGTCCTTCCAATCAAAGCTTTTCTGTCATTCTATGACTACTGAGGAACACCCAGTAGTAACACAAGACTCCTAAACACTGAATTTGCCAAGTACTGATCATTAGATGTATAAATAAATAACAAAAGGTAATGTCAGTGTGATGGACAACTTCAAAACTAGACATGAAAATTTCTCATTTCCTAGTCATTTTTTTAAATTTTATTTTAGGCATTAAAGTTTTCTCTTTAAAAGAACAGGAAGCCCCCTGCTCTATTCAATCACATTCATTAGGAGATGGTAGTCCTTTTCACTTAAAGAAAACCTCATTATACAATTGGGAAAGAGAAAAAACGCATCCCATAGTTTCAAAACCAGGCTTGACATTAAGCAATATTTGAAGTATGAAGAAACTTAACTCATTTTCAAACTCTGTTAACCCCTAAATATATGTTATAACCATGCAATGCTCTTGATAAGTTATGAAAGACAGAAAGCACATCACACATCTGACAAGAGCTACTGCTGGGATCCACCTGGTCCTGTCAGCTGTGGAAGGATTCACAATGAATTCCAGTAGAGTCTAATTGGTCTCTAATTAATCAGAAGGAAACATTTCATCCTTGTTTGCTAATCACCTCTGGCCAACAGGTTCTAGACCAATTGTTTTAGAACATATTATAGTACAAGTGACAATGCAGTTCTAGAGTTAGTCAAAACAAAATCCTGTTTTTCCACCTTGTGGGACAAAAATCATTGGACTTCAAAAATCCATTTTCATAATGCTTCATATAGACCACTTTGCTCAATTAATTCTGACATTAAAATATTAACCACTGTATTGGATAAAGAATGTACATTAATCAAAGGGAGACAAAAAATAATTTAAAAAATAGCAAAGAAATAAAACAAATCACAAAACCAAACTACAGAGCAGGTATTCCCTTTTGATGCTACACGCTTCTGCTTAGAGTGAAAGTATATAAAAAAGCACAGAAATCCATTTGAAATTTTTCACTTTCACTTTTAGGTTTGAAGTGTTATTTACAATCAATATAGCAGTCCATTTAAGAAATGGAAAAGAGACTGTTATATCTTTATGGGCTTAAGGAGTCTCCAGGGATTCGTATGATCCAACAGAAGAACCATAAGACTGACACCTCTGCTTTGCCTGTATGCTTGTGGCAAAAGCTTTTAAGCAGAGGTCTACATAAAGCAAGGACAAAAAAAAAACCACAAAACACACAAAACAGAATCAATACATTTTTTTATTAGCTATTCAAATATGAATTTAACGAATACCATGTGCAGATGGCATCAAGTTGGCAGGAGGTATCAATCTGCTGGGTGTAGCAAGGCCCTACAGAGGGATCTGGACAGGCTAGGTAACTGGGTTGAGGCCAAGGGGATGAAGTTCAAAAAGACCAAGTGCCAAGTCCTGAACGTTG
Source organism: Numida meleagris (assembly GCF_002078875.1). Taxonomy (NCBI): domain Eukaryota; kingdom Metazoa; phylum Chordata; class Aves; order Galliformes; family Numididae; genus Numida; species Numida meleagris. Next base: position 39,269,173 of record NC_034413.1, on the reverse strand, counting down.
GCCATAACAACCCCAGGCAACGCTACAGGCTTGGGGCAGAGTGGCTGGAAGCCTGTGTAGAGGAAAAGGACTTGGGGTATAGGTCAACACTCAGCTAAACATGAGCCAGCAGTGTGCCCAGGTGGCCAAGAAGGCCAATGGCATCCTGGCTTGTATCAGAAAATGTGTTGCCAGCAGAGGCAGGAAGGTGATCATCCCTCTGTCCTCAGCCCTGGTGAGGCCATACCTTGAGTACTGTGTTCAGCTTTGGGCCCCTCACTTCAAGAAAGACACTGAGGCCCTCGAGCACGTTCAGAGAAGGGTAACAAAGCTGGTGAGGGTTTTAGAGCACAAGCCATACAAGGAGCAGCTGAAGGAATTGAGATTGTTCAGTCTGGCGAAGAAAAAGCTCAGGGGAGACCTTATTGCTCTCAAATACCTGAAGAGAGGCTGTGGTGAGGAGGGGGTCAGCCTCTTCTCCCATGTAATTAGTGATAGGACTAGAGGGAATGGCCTCAAGTTACACCAGAGGAGATTCAGTTTGGACATTAGGAAAAACCTCTTCTCCAAAAGAGTGGTCAGGAGCTGGAACGGGCTGCCCAGGGAGGTGGTGGAGTCACCAACCCCAGAGGTGTTCAAGAAACATTTAGATGTTGTACTGAGGGGCATGGTTTAGCAGGAAACATTGGTGATATGTGGATGCTTGGACTGGATGATCTTGGATGTCTTTTCCAACCTTGGTGATTCTATGATTCTATGTGTAACAATTATCTATCTCAACTTACAACTAAATAGTTTTGAAAAGATCTGGTTTGAATCAGTAATGAAGTACTGGAAGCAATAAGAGATTGTTAATGTCCAATGATATCGGCCACTGATTGTTATTATTACAAGAAAACAGCATTAAAGACATCAATTAATATGAAATTATCAGTGAATGATCAAAACCAAGAGCTTAACTTGTCCTGCCTTAAATTTGCAGGCACTAAAAGGGTAAAAGATCTCTAATGATTTACTGTTGACGATCTGATCTCTGCACCTTCACTTTACTTACTCTAATCTTTTTGCTTGGACAAAGAATACTTGGCTTGAATACAAAGCCTATGCCTGAACCTACGGAGTCAATGTGATTTTGCCAACAAAATTTTAAGAGAATTCCAAAGCAGGACAAATAAAACAAAGGGCAGTTGGACTAGAAGTCAAATATTGTAATTCGTTTGAAGTTGGATTGGATTTGAAACTCAAAATGGGACTCCGAAGTGGGTAGGACCGCTTTGCTCAGCCTTCAGTATCCTCCCTGAACACTGCAGAAGTTATCATGAGCTACTGAAGCTGGATTTAGAAGCTTTCCTTTGTATGACTCAGGATGGGAAATAAAAAGCATCTTCACAACGTGCAGTGAAAGTTTTTTTTTTCTTTTAAATATCAAAAGGATCTTAATTTCTGTGCTAACGATAAAGCCAAATATCTAAATGTGCAGCATAAACAGCCCTACTCAGTACTATGCATAGGCCTTTGAAAGGAAATTAATAATATAACTATTGATTTAATCTTTAATTTAATGATATTTTTTAAATTAATTACACACTTTAGAGACATTTCCATCAACAGAAGTGAAATTACTTAATTATGAATCAAACAAAAATAATCTCTTTAGATAGAAGTTGATAATTCTTTCAGCAAAACAAACCTATCCCAATGGCTTTTCCACGTTTGGAACAATTAATTCTGCAAAAACTCCCAGTCAGTCAATACCCCGAGCCACATGACAGAGGTTAAAATCTGACATAATGTATAAGTGCACTGTGTAAAGCTGAGAGGTGCTGGATCTGGAGGAGTCTTGCTGTCTGAAAGCACAGATAAGGTACGAGAAATGTAACAATTTCATTCCTTCAGCCATTGCTGACTATTTGCATTCGTTACTAGAAAATGGAAAAGGTTTGCTGTGTGCATTATGTGACGCGTATTTCAAGGACAGAGCAGCTGGAACAGTTATTATTTGCAGGAAAATGGCCATATTAGCAGTTTATGGGAACAAGGTAGCACGTAAGAAGAGAGGAAGATTTGAGAAACATTATCAGAGATTTGTAGGAACAACTCACCAGCACTCTGATCACATTGCTAAAATTGTCTCAACTGGAAAACGATTTGTTAGTTCCCGTACTCGGAGGATACCCTCTACAAGAATGCAGAGAGCAGAGAAAGTTATTTCACCTCATTAACAGCCTTGGAATAACCTGAGAAAGAAAAAATGTAGCCATGAAGAAAAAACACTTGTGTATTTTGTATCAAAATTTACTACAGTGGGCTACATGAGAAACACACAGCCCCAAACCCTGCAATATCACATCCACGGGCAGCACACACTGATGAGTGCTCTGGTATAAGAATTCATTGTACGATTTGCATTCAGAGCCCAAGAAGAACAAACTTCTTGCACTGAGATGAATTTGGTAGGTGCTGCCTCTACTCAGGGATTTAAATTCAGATCTTAGGGAGAAATAACATAGATTTGTAGCAATGTCTTTGACTTTACTGATAGGACAAGAGAGAACGGCCTTAATTTGCACCAGGGGAGGTTCAGATTGGGTATTAGGAGAATTTTCCAATCAGAAGGAGAGGCGAGCCATTGGAACAGGCTGCCCAGGGAGGTGGTGGAACCACTGTCCCTGCAGGTGTTCAAGTAACATGGAGATTGGCACTGCGGAACGAGGTCAGTGGGCATGGTGGGGATGGGTTGAGGTTGGACCTGATGATCTTAGAGGCCTTTACCAACCTTAATGATTCCATGATTCTACAATTCATTGAAAACCTAAGAACAGAGGCCAACCTCCATCCTCCTGACAACGCAAACACATCTCTGTCTTCCTCCTACCATATACTGCGCAAAGCCCAATACAAAGGGATATAATCTCAATTCTTCACGTGTAGAATTACACACGTAATCAACTGCTTCAGCATCTCTCAGTTCAGATCAAAGAATAAGAGACTAAAATCCATGATTTGCATATTGGTTACATACATTTATCTAGTGCAATAAGATCCATCTCAGATTAAATTGCATATTTAAATTACTCAACATGAACTAGGAAGCAGCATTTCTATCAATTTTGTTGAAATATTCTCTTCTGAACCACCAGAGAACAAAGAATTTCTAAGGTATTTTCATATCCCTGGGAAAAAAAACTAAAAAAAAAAAAAAAACCAAGCGTTTCTAATCCCATTTATACTCTGCACTTATTAGCAATCTCAATGTGTATTATAAACATTAACTGATCATCATAATCTTAAATGGATCATAGAATTGCCATTTTATCAATATGCAAGATGATGCCAATTTTACCCAAAGCAGTAAGACAACCAGCATGCAAAGTTTAGGTTCTACAGGTCACACCAATCACTTCCACATTATTTTCATATTCTCATTTTGCTTGGATAACCTGATTATACCTGCATCTTAGCCCTTCACAATTTAATTAGGCAAAGCCTTCATTCATTCAAACCGTTTGCAGAGTTGTGGCAGATAATTTAGAGATGCAGACAAAGATAAAGAAGAAATCAAAGCTGACATGACACAGAAAGAGCTGAATTAACATTTTCTTTCTGAAAGACTCCTCCACCTGCCCTCCCTCTGATCCTCTCAGGCATCTCTAAGGTGCAGCATTCACAGGTGTTGACAGGTTGACAGATCTTCTTTCATTGTTCAGATCTGCAAACACCCATCCTTTGCTTAGCAGGGATGCCACTGCAAGCAGCTTTCAAGCATCACAGCAGGTAGTACAGAAATTGTGCAAGAACCCAGTGCCTTGGTGAAGGTCTGGGGGACATTTATCTCCAGCAGCTTCAGATCCATGCTGAAGACTTGAGTGAACCTAGAGAATTCTGCCTTTCTCATACCAAAAAGAGGAAACAAAGTTGGATTTATTGTCATTTCTTGCCATACTCCAGAAGCAAAAAGGAAACCTTCCCTGAAATCAGACTTCATCCAACTCCAAAGCAATTTACACAAAAAAATAATGTTTTGTAATACTGGATCAAAATAAAGTTTCTCAGACTTATGGATTAAAACTCATGAATTAGAAACTGTCTAATGCTTTCTTACCTGTGGTGCCATATGATAGCCTGAAATTCAGGACAAAAGGAGATACAGATGAAATTTGTGGAAATTCAAATAAAATCACTGAGCAAAAGTAGGGTAATGACTAGAAACTGACTCCATCTCTCATGACCTTGTAATCAGACAGCTGTATTTTAGCTTCGGTCATGTTTTCTTATGCTTACAGTTAAATTCAGTTGAAAGTCCCTATGTTCTTCTTTATAAAGCTTCTTCCACCACACATTAAGTAAGTCAACAGGTAGATATCAACATTTGAGTTCAGAATTTAAAACGATTAAAAGGTTCAAGCACTTTTATAGTATTGCCTCTTTTATTCAAAAGGAAAAGCTCAACTGATTAAACAAGCTTTGCAGGAAAGAACACTAAAAAACCGCTAGTGTTAGTGCTTGATAAAATTAATGACGACTCAGGTCATTTACACATTGTTGACAACTTGTTCAGGCTGAAATTAGTAAACTCTGTTGTGTATTTGAGGGTCCTGCAGCAATTTTCCATATCTTTCATATGGAAATAACATGATTTAGATCCTAAAGGACTTTCGGATGTTGGGTTGTTTTTTTTTTTGTTTGTTTGTTTGTTTTTAATTCAAAAGTTCACTTCTATCGTAAGCTTCAGGTCCATCTAAATTTGATTTGACACTGGGGATTTTCCAAGAAAAATCTACTTTAGGAATGAAAGGAAGAGTGGCTAAGAAGTTACTAGGCTATACAGACCTCTTAATAAGGTAATACATTTGCAAAAAAGCACAAGGAAGTGAAATCAGCTGCCCAACACTGATTAAATAATGTTACTTCAATTTGTTTTACATTGACTGGTCAACAAGAAGTAGCACAAATGAAAGTTTCACTACAAAATCAGAGACTGAAAGGGATGGTTTCAAGAACAATTAAATGCCTACACTTTCAAAAATAGTTCAGCCCAGAAGCTGTTTGGTAGATAACCTCCACTAACCTGACAGTGAATTTTAGAGACCTAAGGCTTAGGAATCTAGTGTGCTTCAATACTAAACTCACAGGGCCGTACCATTAAGTTTAACTTCCTTTAATTCATTACACCAACACATCAAATCATTTTTTTCCTTTCAATTAAAAAACCTTATATAATAACATACGAAGAACGAAAAATATTTAAGTTAATTTTGTTTAAGTTAATTTTTAATTAACTTTAATTAACTTTAATTTTAAGTTAAAAATGTTTAAGTTAATTTTGTTATTAGGGCTGCAGGAAGACAAGCAAAGATCAACATAGGATCATTAAAATCAGAGGACAACTGATCTCAACACCAATTTCAGAGAGGGTTAAGTCTGATACTTTCGTTACAAGAGAGTTGGCAAATCCTAAGTGGAGCCAGCCTTACAACCTGAGTTACAGCTCTCCTCACTACATGCAACTGAAGTAGTGGTCAGATTCAAGTGTTAACTCCAAAAAACCACACACGTGCTTGCAAGAAGTTCAAGGTGGAGCACTCCAAGGTGGTGTAGGGCATGTGCAATATGAACAGTCAATAGGCTCATTTCTACAGTCCTACTGACATGCTGGCAAGATCAACAGTGACAAAAAGATGAAACTTCTGATTAAGGAGCATTTAAAATTAAAGAAAAAAAAAGATGAAAAAAATTTCCCCCAGCCCAAAGTTAGGAAAAAAAAAAAAAAAGAGCATTATCAATAAACCAGGCAAGAAAAGAACGATGCTCACATGCTAGATTCTTTCATTCCTATAACTTAAGAACTGAACTCAGCAATTTGGCTCTTTCACATGAGCAGCAGTATTACTTTTTCTTTCCATCATTTTTGCTTCCTTGAATCTTCTTTTTGGATAAGGAGCTTAAAAGCTTTGGACTTTGGTTTCCCTTGACCCAAATACATGATGCTTCAGAGAATATTTCATTGGAAGACACTAAAGAAAAGATAACTCTTTAAAGCATCAGAAATTCAGGTAAGAATTTAAGATATGACTCCTCTACTGTCTTTGGAAAAACAGCATAGCTGGAAATACACAAATGCAACATCTCATCAGTATTTATCACGTATATTATAGTCACACCTAGAAGATTCAGAGAACTCAGTAGACATACATAGCAAGGGAAAAAAGTCTTGAATTCAAAGAGTGTGCAACCTAGAAAGAGATGAGAAGCAACAGTATGAGTTTGCGTTAAATATGTTTCCTTGTAATCATGTCCAAGATGACCTCTTGCCATCCCTCCCACACCCTAGATCTCCTGTGAACGTGATGCTATGGTTACTGCTACACACACGGGAATAAGAACTGAGCAGCGTAGTGCAAAGCATATTTTCCTTCACTGTAGCAACACAGTTACAGAATACATTGCATTATCAGAAACAAAGCATCTCCACAGAGTGTCAGGTATCCTCAGAGTGCCAGTACAACTTGGGGGCTTCAGTTCTTCTGGGAGTGGAAGAGGAGGAAAGGAAATCTCTAGCTCTTGTTACTCCCTGATGCAAACATTGCTCTCCCTTTATCCAAGTATAGAGGGTGTTTCCATTTGGACTGATATTACTATTGTAACAGTTCCGTAATGCTTACTCATTCATATGCAAGGTTATCATGACTTTCCTTTACCAGCCATCAGATCTGCTTTGAATTTTTCTCCATCTTATTCTTCTTTGTTCCTATCCAAAATAATTGAAAGTTTTCAACGGAAAACAAACTGACAAAACGTTGAATTTTAAAAAGACTGAAATTTTATTAGGGACAGCAGGAATCTCAGGCAAAAAGGATATAAATGTCTGCTTGCCCTTCTGCCAATTATCTTACCACGCAGTTAAGATTAAAAAGATAGGCAGGTTGTGAATCAAAGAGTAAAGAATAACACCAGCTCTAAACTAACCCAAATACCTTCCCTGAAAAAAAAAAAAAAATTAAAGGATATATAGAATAATTTGTGAAAGTGACAAAAATTAGAAGTTGGGGGAAGACAATGATTTATGGCTTTTTTTCTTCAATACTCGACGTGTTTCAGCAGATCTTGTAGAGATTCAATTATATGCTAGGAAATAAGAAAAACTGACATTACAAACTAGAAGAATAATAAAAGTTAAACAACTTGTGCAGGCAAGTGGTCACAAGGGAGTCAATGGGAGAACAGACAGTCTGAACAATGATTATGGTAAGATCTCTTCTCCTTTCCCATAAACCTCCAAAAAAAGACAAAGTTGAAGAAGTTTTGAAGCTACCAAATCAATAAAATAGAAAAAATAATGAACCTCCACTAACATAAGACAGATCACAAGCTCCCTAGCTGTACATATAGCCTAGAAAAAAAAAAGCTGAAGCAGAAGAAAAAGCATACAATTCCATAAAGCGGAGTACATCAGCTATACACAGAATATTTTTGAAGGAAATACATTCTGTTAAGTAGGTCAAAACACCCAGCACCAATGGTGATGGATTAACTACAGTTATTTTTCTGTCACCGGTGATGAGAGAACAATAACTGATGATAAGAATGGCATCTAGGAGACAAGTTTTATTGGCAGCAATTCAAGAATACATTTCTCCAAGCGTGAAAAAATGTCAATATGCAGTTAAAAATAATTTTCACAGTTAAAGAAAGAGAAATGTTTAAAGTTATCTTAAAATGGTGTCAAAATCAAGAATAATGAAGTTACTACTGCAAATATCAATGAAGTCAGTTATTTTCATGGTTGCACCACACTAATTTGGTAAAATAGGGCCCAATGATCAATGTTCTTTTCCTTACCCATCTATAATTGCTAATAAGTACAGACATACAAGCACTCATTTCGCTGTGCAAATAGCACATGCAGAAATGCATCCTGGAGCTCACCAGTCAAGCTATAGTGTAGGTTATATTCCCTTGTATTGAAGGATATATTGAAAATGGACAAACATTCTGTGGAAATACTGAAAAAACAAACTTCACGTCCCTTCTAAGCAACAATCAGTAAATTCAAAACACGCAACTGAATAACGTCTATTATAAAGCTTGCCAGCAGCAAGTGAAATCAGAAGCTATTCTACTTAGTTACCGAACATTTTGCTATCTATAACTGATAGTTATTTTTGTACACTATATCTGTGACTATATATATACAGGGGAATCCTGGAAGAATAGAAAGTGACTATAGCAGAAAAGGTAATTAAACTCATTGGCAAGAGCTTAATCTACTCCAGAGAATTTGGTTATCACGGCTGAGTTGTGGCATGACCATCATCTGGCTCAGAGGTGTTGGTCCACACTTATCAGAAGGAAAAGCAGAAAGACAGTGTGAGCAGGAAATAAAGAATAAAACCAGAAACAGAGCTACTGACACCTCACCATAAAGTTCTGAAATATATTTAGAAAATGTAAAAGGCAAAAAAAATGGAGGCAAATTAGAAAGAACACACAATATCAATGATTGCCTGATACTTATAAAGAATAAAATGTTTGGTGAAGAAATGAAGCACTATGTTTAAGGCATAGTAGAAGCAGGAACAAAGTAAACAAATGATGTTTACTCTGGTCAACTTGTTGGGAAAATAGCAGGTGATTAGGATAGTGATTTGGACGTCACAGGAATTTGACTCAGCATAACTAAGAGTTCAGAAAATACAGCACAAATGCAAAAATATTAAGACTCAGTCTATTATAAGCTCCATGAGACCGATTTTTAGCAAGCAGGTGATAAAACTCAGCAGATCTCTCTAGGATTTATTCTCAAAAGACACAGTCTAATGCAATGTGTTTGCAGCCTCTCAAACCAGCCAGAAAGCGAGTTCATGGAGTATGGTTTCTAGTTTATTCAAGGAAAATGTCAACCAGCAATAAATCAATTTTCTCTGGAGAGCAGTAGAGCTGCCCAAGGAAAGGAGAATTCACATGAATAAACTATTTGCCTCCAAACACCCTGATGCTCTGTACTCTTGTTCAGTCCTCTGTCTTCCTCCTGAGGCAATGCATTTTGGGGAAGGCTCAATTTCTCATCTGGCAGCCAAACAAAACCACTGCTCCCAGGCTACAATCCCCTTTTAAAGTTCTCTGCTGACTAATACTCACTCAGACATTCCTAATGCGTTTCCAGCAATATCGATTGTCATACAAGCTGGAAGCGGCAAAGTCAGAACATCAGTGTCATCGGGAGCCCTGTGATGCTCTGCAGCAGGGCTGCAACGAGCTGATTTTTTTCTTGTGGATGTTATGCATTATGGAAGATGCAGACCAGTCACAGTGCAGAGTCAGTGGCTTTACTGGGAAATACTGGAAACATACTGAAGTTTGACTCCAGAAGTACAGCAAGCCACTATCTGGAGATGAAACAATGAACTCCATCTTAGATCAAATGTGAAAGTTTTGCTTTCATTGACAGAACAAAAAATAATTTCATGGCTTTTCTAAAAAAAAAGTTTTATTTAAATCCATCTCTTATCTTGGAAAAGTAAAACTTCATAAACTTCACTTTTCAATGGGAAAGCATAAATTAAAAAAGAAAATTCATCCAACTCTAACGTGGCTTTTTTTTCTTCCAGATTAATTACATTAAAATATTTAAAAACACTTAACTAACATTTTAAAAGCCAAAATAAAAGAGTGAAACACAATCATCATTAACATATACTATTACCTCCCTCACAACGTTTATTGATCATAATAGGGATCCACTTCTATTAAAAAATAGATTTTAAGATATGAATGCACTGGGAGAGAAATTACTTTTGCTTATGTCCTTTATGCTTAAATGGTAGGGGATTACTAGTACCATGCAGAGTCTAAATCTACACTAGCTACTAATTTCACTAATCCACAGTGTACAGTGATCTCACCTGAAATGCTTTTTCCACACTTGGCAGCCCTTGATAAAACAGTGTTATTCCCAGGGTGTAGCTTGTTGTTTTTGGCTGTCCTCTGTAAGTTCTGTCAGCCCTATTTTTTTTTCTAGTCACTTCTTTCAACTTTAGTGACAGCATAAACCTTGATTATTTGGGTTTTGGCTGTTTATTTTTGTTTTCTTCTTCAAGCTTTCATTACAAAAATAGGCATTTACCACATATTGAAAATTTAGTTTCTACAGGACCGTTTCAACAATACAGTTGAACTGGAGGCATGAATGTATATACCTAGCTTTCTTTTCCCCCTCCATTTCTCATTTCCAACATGCTTGAACATCCCAGAAGCAGAAGAGATTCAAGGAAAAGGACAAGGAGATCACAACACACTGGCTACAAAGAGGTTGTTCTCCCAACAAGAAGGTTGCCTCCCAACATTCTGCTTTGCTCTACTGGCTATCAGTCTTTGCAGTTACTCCTGAGCTCTCCCACAACATCTATTTATGCACAGATAACTGTTTGACAGGGTCATAAGGTAAGCATGTTTCCTCCCATAATTTTCACCAAACCATACACACTGTGAATTCAAGAGAAAAAATAGAATGAAATTATAATCCAATTATGAATTAGTACTTAATAGCAAAGCATGTGAACCTCTCTATATGCAATGCTTTGTCAAGTGTGAGAAAAACATAAAGGTTACTGACATACCACTTGCTGTAATCAGATTAAATTGAAGAAAGGCAGATGACTTCAAGAAGGAAGACTACTCTCAGCTCCACAATTGTTTTTTCTCGAGAATGATGACTGGGTCAGGTGTTAGACTTGTCTGAACTCATCCAAAAGTCACCTGAGTACCATTTTTCAGGTGGCACTACTACCATATTCGAGCTAACCCTGTAAGCCCAGCTCTGGCTGGGAAACACAGCTGCACTCTAAACTATGATGCGTGCTCTTCCCCACCTGCACAGCATTTCCAGAATATGCTCAAACAGAAAAAGACTCCAGTAGAACTCTAGATTCTTCCACCCAAACGATTCGAGGACAACACCTCCCAGAGATCATCCATACTTCTTAGCACAGATAGTTTCAACAGTCAGTCGCAATCAACTCATGTCAGAAGTATATATAGCTGGGAGTACATCTCTTCCAGATTCTCTTCCAGTTTTCTTTTGAGAGGATAAAGTATGAAAACCAAATTTTAGCATAAATAAACTTAATCAGGGATTAAAGATATGCAGAGTGAATAGAGGAAGTCTTTACACATTATGTTGGGTGCCTTACGAAAATGAGTTTTCTGTTGAAAACTCTTAAATAGTTTCCACAGCTAGACTTGAGAAAGGTATTTGCTGGGAACAAGTTATTCATCAAATTTAGTCTGGATTTACCCCTAAATTATAATGAACTAAAAAGAATTATATTACACAGAAATAGCTTTAGCTAATCCTTTATAATGCACCAGGGATATATGCAAATTAATTTGCTTCTCAGAGTTTAAAACATTGCACAGTGTAAAATCATAAAACGATTGTCTGGCAAATAGCTGTAATGTTTGCTTATGTTTGACAATACATACCACAAAAAAAAAAAAAAGCAAGAATTTAACAACAGTACACCAATGGGGCTTGTAAAAACATTTTCATTTCTTCCATGTAAAATAAGCAAATCAAGTCACTTTAAGATGGATAATTATAACATATTGCAAATATCTGCAGCTCCTGAATGGAAAACACTCAAAGAATTTCCCCAAATCCCCTGAAGAGTATGGGTATTTTTCCTTAAAAAGCACATCAGCATGCAGAAACTGCTGTCTGCACATCTAGAATATTGTCCCTTGGGAGATACCCACAGTAAGTATTTGTGATGGGAACCGTATTTATATGAAAATCATGGTTCTCCTCATGAATACAGTCCCCTCTATCTACAGCCCTGCAAAAAGAAAAATCATTTTTTCCCCTTTTAGGGTCTCTAAAGTATCCCTGCAGTATAATGTTACACAGGCACATTACACAGGTCAGAAAGAAAGCCCAAAGAGCAACATACAGCATTTACAACTTCTGCCTCTCTTTGCAAACTCATCAGAAATTGAGTGTACTTGATACAAGTTTCTAAAACATCTGTTACATTACTGATAGTACTGGAAACAAAATGTACTAACATAACATCTAATAAAAGCACAGCAAGGTCTTCATTTGCTTTCCAGATGACAAAAAAACAAGCAGAAAAATTCAGCTTTCACTATGATTCTCTCATTGTTCTAACAGCTCCTGCTTGTTTATTCATGGCCTCAACAAATCACTCACATGCCAGGAATAGAGAGAGTAGAAAAACTGAGGAGAATTAGAACAATTGTACAGAACTGCAATGAGATTCTGAGGCAATTTCTGAGCTTGCTTAAACAGCCTTAAAAATAATGGGAGACTTGCTTAACAGCACTCAATTTGCTTTTGTAGATGAGCTTTTCCTCTCACTTCATAAGGTTCTTCCTCTTGTTAGTACAAGTGGTTTTCCGTGGTTTTTGACTGAGGTAAAACTGAATTGTCTGTGGGCTACTCAAAGCCAGAATACGTTGGCTAAACTCACTAACTCTTCCCCCTTTCATCTTCCTCCTCCTCTTCATCATCTGTTTTTTTGCTCACGTTGCAAAGACTTCAAAGCTAAACACGTTTTAAGATAGAAGTACAAAGCTGCCAATAAGTCAAAAAAGTGAGGCCAACTGATATTTAATAGAGAATTTACTAGTGACCTCTGTTTTTCCATTAACATCTGTTTCGCTCCAATTTACAGGAGGGAGAAGGGGTTCTTTTAATATATGTATACCTGACGGCAAGATTAAGACACAACGGGTCAAATGTTAGCCCGACCAGTTTATTACAAATCCTAGTAGCTTAGGGAGATGGGGAAGGGAAGGTGGGCGATAGAAAAGAGATAAAAAAGCAAGGAGTCTTTGTAGAAAGCAAGAGAGGTAGTCACCACCAGGGTCCAGCGTTGTTTGTAGCGCCGACGTTGATCTTCTTGGGTGGTGGGTCATCAGGGCTTGTTGTTTGGTTGCCAACCGCTTTGGTTGACCAACCACTTTGGTCGACGACCCCTTTGGTCAACGACGACCTCCAACAGCAGTACGAACTTATAAATAAGTCCAAATTGGTCGAGTCAGCTCTCTTTGGAGTGACAGTTAGTGGTTGAGTCAGCTCTCTCTGGAGTGGCAGCTTCCGGCTTTGGGATCCCAGCAGAAAACCCATCTTCCGGGCCTTGCCAGCAGATAAGAGGGAGCAGGGAGGTGCCCACCCGCATCCTGTTTTTCACAGGATACGATGGTAGCATTCCCCAGTCTCACATACCAAGCTGGTGCTACTTGGTCACAGGCCAGATCTTCCACCAGTAAACACTCCTGAGCACTCTCTTCCTGGGGCAAACAGCCCTGAAGGAAATGCTTTCGAATGTTCACACGGTGATGTTGATTGCCACACGGCGACACCCACCATTTGCCTCCTTGGTAAGTCAGTTAGAGTCTTATCACAAAACATACCTCAGAAAGCAAGCTTTGAGCCAAAAGAAAAGAAGGGTTCAGACAACATCAACACCTGCTTGGTTTCTCCTAGTCCTGAGTCATTTCAAGTTGACGAAATTCCATTTATTCCACATGCTATTTTCTTCTATACCAACTGTCACACAATGATTATGATGTAAGCTAAGACTGAATATGTACTTATATTAATTAGCCATTATTAAAAGACAGGTCCCCCTGATTACTACTTCACAGACTTAAAAATGCACTCATTACTGAAAGGCCGTTGCCACCAAGTGAATATCTGATCAGCTTTGGCAGAACAAAAAAGCATATTAAATAAGTAATCAAATGATAGAGCGTATCATTTGTATAAATTAGTGAAGGACAGCCTCCCATTCTGATTGAGATGCTCAGTTTTGCAGATTGTGTACGTGATTTCATGCAGCAGGCACATCCTTTGTTAGAGCGAGTCACACTCACAAAAAGGAATGAATGTTATGACAAAAACTGGAAGAGATTTATTTGAATAAGATGATTTCTCTTTGAATACGGTGATTTCTAGCTGAGGTTTTAATATTCTGCCTAATGATTCCATAGCACATGATGTTCAATGACAGTGTCAGATTTTAACAGGTCCTTTCAAACACATCACTTTTTGATGTAAGATGATGCTGCTGCAATTGCAGTGTCCTAACAAAACTGGCAGTAGTAAAGACATTTATGCTCTGATCCCACACACTTTCATCTTGCCATCTACTCTATCCCATTACTATTTGTTAAAAAATAAAAATAAAATGAAAGGCTTCACAGTGTGGATAAATGCGAAAGTAATTTACAAATTCTAGATTACAAACTAGGGGGTATGTTTACATTCATCATATGGTTTTGTCAAATAGTGCAACACAATATAATTCTTTTTAGAAACACTCAAGACATGAGCAATGAACTGGCTCAACATAATAAAAAGTTATCAGTCCCCAAATATACTAAAAAGTATATTTTCTTCATAATTAAAATTAACATGAAAATCAATAAGCTACTACTTTAATGAAATATTTCATAAAGAGGCAGTACAAATCCAAAGGATTCCATCAGAAGAATTGCAGGTTAATTGCTGGTCACTGTGATGCTGAAAGGAATTCCAGATGATATGCAACGTCTACTTTATGTCACTTTCTTCAAAATTGTTTGTTTGGATTTGTTTTCTTATAACTATGTTCAAATCTGATTTATAAATTCCTCATTGCCAGCTACTTCTTTTCTATAATTCAGTAAGTGAATAAGGGAAGCTATATACCCTCTTGCTTTACTTCCACCAGCGTATACAATTTTGTAGCTGGTTTACTGCCTAAACCAAGCTAAAACAAGCATCTGAAATACATAACAGTGACCTAAGCATGGCCCTGATGCCTAAATGCAATCTATTTCTGTTCTTGGAATTAGGGACTTGAATTCGGACTTCCGTATAACAAAATAAGGACTTCATGAATAGTTTTCAGCAGAGGTAGCTTTATCACCTCTACTGTTCGGCATAAATTCAGCTTATTCAGAAGAACTGACATTTTGTTTAGCTCTTTATAAATTACAGTAATACCCACAGCACCTCAAGCTGTGCTGGCTTTTTTGGTAGTCAATTACAATACTCCACAGGGAAGTGAAGGACAATGACAGACATTTCTAGATAGCCAGCATAGGTTTGGGTGGATACCTCAGATTTTTTTAGAAGAAATCCACAGACGAGATCAGCAACACCAATAACAGAAGCGAAGAACAACTGAAAGCCAGCAAGAGCTTTTCCCTCTGAAATAACATCTTTTGAAACTGGGAGCATCCAGAGATTTCTCTTCAAAACATCAATTTATAAGCAAACAACAATGTAATGGAACTATAATTTTCCAAAAAATCCATACATACAGCTGCTTCTGGAATACGACAGACTACCGTGTCACTGTTCTACACCATATTTTCAGAAAGGCATAGCTCAGTAAGTGTAACATCAGATTATTACAGGAATAAGACTGACTTTGACACAGGTTCCATCAGGCTAGATGATTTTGGTGCCATTCCTTTCTTAAATTCTCTAAAGAGCATTAAGTTGAGAAAGTACCGAGACTCCTCAAGCTTGTCGGTACTTGATAATTAATACAGAGAATTATTTAGAAATTAAATTCTGTGAAGTCACATTTATTTTAGAATAACAATGCACTTTTCCATTAAGTTAAACCAATCGCATAATTCTTCTTCTGAACTACGACTGCCCGCTCAGGAAGTTTATATCAAAGCAATTAGTCAGGAAAATTATTCCAAAATAGTTATTTTCATAAATTTGCAAAGGCAGGCACATCACTATCTCTCACCTTAAATAAAGAAAAAACAATTTTTTTTTTTTTTTTAATTAAGTTGGGCTGGACAGAAGTTGTATTCTTTCCCTCATTAACTGCAGGCAACTTAGTTTAATAGAGGCAAATTTATCCTGCAGGCAGCTTCAACTCGTCTCTAACTCAGCTGACAAGTAACTGATATAATCAGGCAATTTCACAAAGTCACTTCTCAGTCACTTATCAGCACCATCATATACAATAAACAAATAAATAAATTTTAAGAAGAGAGAACCAACACATGCAACTTTTCCAGTCTCTCAATTTTTAAGTGATGTAATAATTAACGGCTGAAGAACACAGCATTTAGCTTTGATTCAGCAGTCTGAGTAACAGGAAATTATATAGGAGGATATTAGTCTTTTAAACAAATTGCTCTTAATATTTCTTTCATCGCTTTTCCTGTGAATACTCTGCACTGCTCCTTCGTAAGTGTAGTATGATGTGAATTTATTGCTTTAGAATTTTTTAATGGTAATTGAAGTATTAAAATCTACCCTATGTATTTTTTTGCTCAGAACTGAATGACATGCTACAATACATAACTAAAAATGTTAGAACAGCTCTCAAAAGTGGAAATCTAATGCTTACTGTGTGATTTCAAAGCAGCTTCCATGCTTCTAACATGCAATTCAAAAAATGTGCTCAGTATGCAAAATTATTTCCTTGCACAGCTTCTTTCACACAGGTTGCTCACATACACAGATACACAGCTTTGCACTTACAGTTACATCATCTCTGGATTTCACCACAAATGTATCCCTAGAAAAATGAGTTCTGCTTTGAAATCAGGCCTATGACATGAGAGTGTTTAGTTTTAACTAGAAGTAAAAGGAACTCCATTGAGGATATTGCACAGGCTCAGTTTCTATTAAGTGCCATGTGTTTAAGACTCTGAAAATCCATATTACACACAAGAAAGAAATAAGTAAATGTAACTTGTTACATGAGAAAAGTGTTTGGGTTGGGGCAGAGGTAAGGAGGCACAGGAAACAGATCGCACACAATGTGAAATTACAGTTTCTTTCTATTTCCAAATACACCAGGAATAAGTGATGCAAATCCATGCTCTACTAAAAATCTCATGAAAGCAGTGCTGGAAAAGCTGTAAGTTTCAAAGGATGCAGAAAAGTTTCCCGCATTGACCCCTCCTCTTGCTCTCGGATATGTACTTTCAAAAGATAACAGTCTAAACCATTAATTAAAAAATGAGGTTAAATTTAGTGAAAGAGGAATGTCATTGGCAAAGTAACTCCAGTGAGTGAATGACCCAGCCATATGTGCAATCACAAGGCAGGAAGCTCATTTTCACAGACCTCTGCTCAATTATTGTGAGCTGGCACACTTTACAGTTCTAAAGGTTAATGCAGTAACAAAAGATGACACTCTCTCCTAAGCAAGTGCTGAATGACCAAACAGGTCTTCATACTGTAAACTGAAGGTGCTCCAGCCAGCCTGAGGATAGAAAATTTGTCCAAAGACTTCTACCATTGTCCATATGGAGCACTCACTGAGGCCCAGCTACCCTCAGTGTCACATAAAGCTCAGCTGCCAAGATACATGAGATGATGGCTGAGCTCTGAATGCAATACTCTGTCCAAGACCAGGTCAGAGATTTACAGCACCCCAACTGTTTAATCAGATTCATTCTGATTTTTTCTAGAAGGCAAAACTTTTGGGTATTTGCTCATACCTAACATCACTCAGTGCTCCCTAGCATCTAATTTCAATTTTGATATGAGCTGGCTAAATGAGGAATTAAATTCTAAATTAATAATCACAATTTTAATTCCCTTTGTAAGAACTCTTATGGTCCAATCTGAGATCACTGACAGCTGTCATATCTTCACCCGGAGATAACATACTCCAGGGACAGAATCAGTGCTGATGTGGCCAGCATGCCCAAACAAATGCTCCATAAACTGCACACAAATGTGCTGCATGTGGCAGAGCTAACAGAGGAGAAAATAATAGACCTTTACTCTTTGGTAAACTCCAGCCTGCTGAATTCTTCATCACACCATCCATAAATAACAACTTAATTAAAAGATAACTAGCATTAATGGAGTAGAACTAGTGGGCAGTTCAGGCAGCCATTTTCACTCCATCTTCTGTCCTAGCAGTGCTCTTGTCACTGAAACGGTCTCTGAACCACCTTAGTTTTGAAAAAAGGAGCATCCCTCTCAGAAAATTAGGTTGTTACACACTTCTCAGGTTGTCATAAGACATGACATTCAGAAGCAATATCCTGCAGACAGGAAATTTTATACAGAAGTAGCTTAACCTGGACTTTTTAGTAATGCCAAGATTTTAGAAAACCCAAGAGAGATAAATATGGTTTTAGTGCTCTAGGAAATGCCTTTTGAGACAGAGAAACTAACCTGTCAGTTTCGACTTTGGCATGCTTTTTATTGGTAATGTTGTAGCTGGTGGTAATGAAACAGTTGTTAGTTTTAATGATAAATATTTGCATTTGAATCCAAAAAGAACATAACTACTTTAGCTTGGAACCCTTCACTGGCTTATGTTTCTGCTTTGCCACTCCTGTTACTATGGAATTAATACAAAAGTGAAAATGCAGAGATGTGTCCCACCAAGGTCTGAGGCTATTTTTAATCCCAGATTGGAAATATACATCAGTATCTATTTAAAGACACATTAAAATTACTTCTTAGATTTTTTTAAAGATGCTGGAATTCAAGGTTCTCCATGTTGACATGTCTGAGACATTCTGGCAAAAGTAGTGAGAAGTGGAAAAGGAGATGTGATATTTCCCAACTCCAGGGGAAAGGACAAACCAGTAGTTACTGCTGAAAATAAAAAAGCATGTTTAAATGTTTTTTCAGCCAAGCAATTGAGCAAGTTGACACCTTCACTTGAAGTTCTACAGACTTCTTAGAAGAGCAAAAAGCACAAAGTAAAGCAGAAGAAAATCAGTGAAAGTAGTCGTTTTAAGATTATAACATAGCAACTTTTGCTGTTAAGATTATATAAATTGCACAGTGATCTTGTTAAGAGTAAAGGTAACACCCAGCTGCTGCATTGCAAGTGTGAAAAACTGCTGACAGCACGTGTTTTGGAGAACAGAGCTGAGGTTCACCCCTGGAGATGGGAGAAAATTGAGTATCCTAATCCAACTAAGATTAATTGAAGCAGGGAGTGTGTTCTTCCTGGGTTTTTTTTTTTTTAAGTGGTAATGAGATTTTGGTTTCTAAGATCAGCATAGCATCATGTCAATGAGGGAAGAACAAACACAAGGTTATAAAGTCCTAATGATTTAGAAATCTTCTGTTGCCCGAAACACCAAAATGCTGTGATTTAGAAATAAAGCACCTCCTTAGTATGGCAAAATGAATAGCTTCAGGAACACCGAGGGATCTCTTGAATGACTGAACTACTAAAAAACCTGCTATTTACAGAAGTACAGCTTTTGTCACTGTATTTCTCCTCCGGGAACATTCACTGATGTCCATGACAGCCATAAAGATACCTTTGGGTCTACAGATACGTGACGCAAGCCTGACAATGGAAAAATTTCTCACCACTGAAGTCGCATCTGCAGAAGCACTGCCATTAAGGATGATCACCAGAGTCCCACGGAGACTCTCTGCAAGACCAGTTAATCCCTTTCAGACAGCTCCATGTAGCCATAGCATCCTCCTCCTTTACAACAACACACACAGCTGCACGTGGATGACAAGGGGGGCAAGAATATACTGAAGATACAACACTGGACATAAATTAGAAAAACTATTTCATCATTTTAGCTTTCCTTTGCAGTTTTTTCAGTAATGTGAAAGTTTCTTGCAGTTCCAGTTCTGGTAAAGATGAGAAAAGAAATGACATTAAAATGGAACATCCCTAAAATGTTTCAGATTTGGAGTATAAAAGTGAGTAAATATCCTGACAGAAAGTCTTTGGACTAAGTGTTGGTTTTTTGTTGGTTTTGGTGTTGGGTTTTTTTGTTTTTTTTTTTGTGGAAAAACATGGAAGGAGAGGTAAGAGAATGTAAAATACATTTTATTACTCAAGCCCCTGACACTTACCTATTGCATTTTCAACCACTGAGTCATATGGTTTGTTACCACATCCTTTCTCTTCAAATTCAGTATTCATACTATTAGAAACGGAGTTTCATTGTTTTGGGGACCCAGTAAGCATTTACCAACAGGGGCAAAAAAAAGGTTTCAATTCCCACCTAAGGGGAACAGATCAATCCCAGGGTTAAACACAGAGTCACTTCCTACCAGCTGTTGCTTAAGCAAATTAAACACAATGGATTGAGAAACACAAAATTGACTTCACTACCTGTGGCTTTTTGTGTTTTTTTTATTTAAACGCTTTATGTTTTAAGCCTATCTTTCTCATGCTTAGTAAAGATTAAGAGTAAAAAATTTCTTCCTAACATCTATCTTAAGTCTCCTCTTCTAGTTTAAAACCATTTCCCTTTGTTCTATCACTATTAGACAGCATAATAAGTCAGTCCCTCTCTTGTTTATGAGCTCCCTGCAATTACTGGAAGGCTGCAATGAGGATCTCCCCAAAGCCTTTTCTTCTCTAAGCTGAACAAACCCAACTGCCTCAACCTCTCTTCATAGGAGAGGTGTTTCAGCCCTTTGATCATCTCTGTGGCCCTTCTCTGGACTCCCTCCAAAAACTCCACATCCTTCTTGTGCTGGGAGTCCCCAGGCTTGGACACGGTTCTCCAGATGGAGCCTCACAAGGGCAGAGTAGAAGGTGACAGTCATCTCCCTCTCCCACATGCCACCCCAAGATACCACTAGCCTTCTGGGCTGCAAGAGCACACTGCTGGCTCATGTTAAGTCTTTCATCTACCGAGACCTGTAAGTTCTTCTTGGCAGGACTACTCTCAAGGAGTTCTTCCCCTAGACTGTATACATATCCGGGATTATCTCAACCCAAGTGTAACACCATGCACTTGGCCTAGTTAAACCTCGTTAGGATCACATAGGATGACCTTTTGAGTTTATCAAGGTCCTTCTGGATAGCATCCCTTACTTCTACTGTATCACCTGCACTATTCAGCTTAGTATTGTCTGCAAATTTGCTGCTGAGGGTGAAGGTAGATGTTTCTGCAGCAGAAGTAGTAGCCTTTTATGGGCAAAACTATGCAGCCCAAGATCATGACAGATAACCACACTTGCAACCTCCTCTAGGAGGACAGCAATAGACCTGAGATTAGACACAGCCCGCAAACTCCTGTTTTATAGTCATTAAACAGCCTGAGCAATGCACTAAAATCCCAAATAATTGCAAAATGATAAATATTACAGAAGAATGTAATTGTTACCCAGAGGATAATACATTTTTAAGTTAATGAAATTGATCAAATCTTTCATTTTTAATTCATGGTCTTCATTACCTAGTGACCTGTAAGGAGCTGCAAACCCCACCATATGCAGCCTACAGCTGTATAAATATATCTCATTTTACCTTGAATGTATCCTGACACATTTTTCTGTTTATTCATGCATCCAAACTACCTTTTATGTAGATCATAAATTTGTATTTGGTTAGTATTTAACTAATCATACAGAAAATAAAAAAGTTAGTTTATATCACCAGGGTGGAAAAAGCCTCCAAATAAGTTCCAGTCTAAATACAGCATATACTTCTTTCTACTACAAAATACGCTAATTTTAGCACTTTCACAATACCTTCAAGTCCATTCTGTTCTTAAATACAGCAATCCTCCAACACAATGTTGTCCTTTCCTTGTAAGCCTCTATCTGCCAGTTGCAGATTATATCACATCCACTTCTTAAATAATATTTAAAGGTCAAACAAAAAAGGCACAGGAAATGTTGAACATCTTGTAAAATTCAAACAAGGCACAGCAGAAGCCACAGGGGGGTACTTGCTAAAATGATCGAGCGCTTGAACATATTTATTCAATGATTTCCAGGGGCACAGTGTAATCCACTTCCAATGGAAACCCATGAGAGCGCAAAACTGCTGAAAATTAATTTAAAAAAATTCTTCCAAGTTTCTTCCTCATCTGTTTTCAGACCATATGAAGGAGAAGTTATAGCTCAGAATACATTTAAACTATAGTTTATTATAAAGGTGCCCAAGCTAGTATTAAATTTCTTCAGGTATCTCAAATAAAACCTTAGGCAACAGGGTTGTTGATTTTTCTAATTCCAACCAGAACAATTTACCAATGCAATTCTTCAGCAGCACTCTAGGAGCAGAAAGATAGGTATTACATTTTGTATTATTTCCTGCCCTATATCATACATAAGGCGGGAATGGATCTTGGGGAGTATGTAGTCCAGTCTGCTGCTCTATCAACACTCATCTCAGCAATGCTGCTCAGGGCTTCACCAGGACCAACACCTGTGGTCTGCAATGAACAATTTTAGATGTCCACGCAAAAAAAGCAATTTCTGAAATCATGAATTCCTATACTGTGCATTACACTTGCTCCAGGGGTAGCTGCCTCTGCAGAGATGGACTTTTACAAGACAACTTTCTTCAAAATCCATTCTATTGAAGTGCTTGAGAATTTCTGTTGAGTATTATCATAGAATTATAAAGGGTGGAAAAGACCACTAAGATCATCCATTCCAATCATCAACCCATCATCACCATACCACTAACCACATCTCTTAGAGCCACATCTCCATGGTTCTTATAGAATCATAGTATCCTTAGAGTTGGAAGGGACCAACTGAAAGCCATCTAGTCCAACTCCCCTGCAGCAAACAGGGACACCACAGCTAGATCACGTTGCCCAGGGCTTTATCCAGCCTCACGCTGAAAGTCTCCAGGGATGGGGCATCAATTGCATCACTGGACAATGTGATCCAGTGCCTCACCCCCCTCACTGTAGAAGACTTTTTTTTCCTTATATCCACCCTAAATCTACTCTCTTTGAGCTTGAAGCCATTTCCCCTTGTTCTATCACCACAGATCCTGCAAAATAGTCTGTCCTCTTCTTTCCTGTAGCTCCCCTTTAGATACTGAAAGGCTGCTATCACATCACCTTGCAGCCTTCTCTTCTCCAGGCTGCACCACCCCAGCCCTCTCAGTCTGTCCTCATAGGAGAGGCAATCTTTTAGCACAGCTAAAGGTGCCTTAGTATAGCTTCCAGTAGGATCTCTTCTATGATCTTCCCTAGCACAGAGGTGAGACTGACTTCTTGAACACCTCTAGCGATGATGACTCTACCCTCCCCTTGGCAGCCTGCTCCAATGCATTATCACTCTGAGAATAAGTTTTTCCTAATAACCAAACTGAATCTCCTCTGGTGCAACTTAAGGTCATCATCTCTAGTCCTGTCACTGTTACCAGGGAGAAGAGGCCAACCTCCACTTCACCACAACTTTTGTGAGTCTTTACAGACTCACTCCCTGTTTCTGGAGCATCTTGCTCTGAGTTTGTCTGACAAGTTAATTATTGTGCCAGCATTATCTCAGAATACGTACAACCTTCTGAACAGCTTGTCATTATCATAGGTGTGGGGTAGTATTGACAGTCCAAATATTAACAGAAACACAATTTTCTTCTTCTCAGAAAATTCAAAAAAAGAATTCCTGCTCACTGTCGATCTTTGAGAGAAATAATTTCTCATTCCACAGAGATCTTAATATTATGCTAGCAGCATATTTAAAAATATAAAAAAACCTGTCTTATCCAAAAGGCATCAGAAAGGCCTTTATTTATGGATCAGTTAGTTTCACTGCTTGCTTTCACTGAACACTTTTGTGAGCAGAGACATTGTGTTTTTATGGAATCCCCTAAGCATATGTTGAAAACAGAATAAATCTTTTCATTCAGTGAAAAATGGATCCATCTTTTTCCTCATCTAGATCCTTACTTCAATCATCACTTCAGTCATTACCATGAGAGCTCCATACCCTCCTGGAAGTATCCTAAGTGTGGTCAACAAAACCAGTGGCTGAACTGACTGAACTGCAAAACTTAAGAAATTCTTCGTAGTTTCAGTCAAATCCGCTGCACCATCCAAACATCACTGCTTACCTGTATGTATCTTCATAGTGAAGCTTTCCTCTGTATGCTCACTTTGCTATGCTACACTCAATACACATTTTAATCATGTGTCTTAATCTAGTTCTTGTCTGACCTTGATTTAGTAAAACCACAATATTGCCAGAAAAAATTAGGTCCTCTGCAGGTATTTTATCAGACTTACAAATCTTTATTGCTACCTACTTTTTCCATGCTGTAGAAGGGTTGAAAGGTTATTGGATACTTTGCTGATATTCTGATTTTCACACTTTATCACGTTTTCTTGCCTCTGAGTCCTTTTCAACAAGAATTTCTTGTGGGCTTTTTCCTTCTCTAAGGATTTCAAAATAATACCTGGAAAAAAAATATTTTCATTGAGGTATTCATTAAGAAATTCAGTTACAGGTAAACACAAGGTAATAAAGACCAAAGGTACAAGTCCAACCAGGTCAAAACCTACTCCTGTAACAACACTCCTTCAGCACATTTAGTATCAATACACAGCTTCCCTATCTTGAAGCATTTCTGTAGTAAAAATACAAGGAGAAGAATCTGTTAACTCTAATAAGATCTAATATTTAACTACACCCTAATCTTACTTCCATGAATACATATAACCAAAAAAAAATTTATGTTCAAGTGGAAGGGAGCAGCGCAACAAGTTCACACAGAACATGAACAACCATGGACTGCAAAACAAGGTCGAATAAGCCCTATGTATAAAACCAATGAAAAGAGCAATCAGCATGTATTAGATATGGACTAGAGTAAGAATTTCTTAATTTTGGGTGTTTCAGGTAACTGAAATCTCTTCTCCCCTGATAGCTGAAGATGCTACAGGAACTAGCACAGCTGATATGCTGCAGCCTTTTTGCTAAGGATTTAGGAAACAGAGAAGAGGAGAGCTATTATAAATGCATTAAATCAAGCCCGGAATTTATTTATTTATTTGACCTTTTGGTGATGAATGTGAACTGAGAGATGTGAAGGTTTGCCCTTCCCTGATGCTAATGCTCTCAGAAGCCTAACCAGCACTCCTCCTTGCCCCAGGCAGGTGACAGCCGCCATGATGACACATAGTGGCATGCCAGAAAAGTCAGACAGCTTTCACTTGGCACTGGAGGGTAATCCTTAGGCTTGATCCAGTACAGTTTAAGCCCCTATGTATACCAAATGCTTTACTCTGGAGGCTTATCCTTCATTAAGTGTGAGGGTACCCATCCCTTACGATGCAATTCTCAGTTACCTGAATCATCTGCCACCTACAGCTACAATGTGAAAGCTAGAGGAAAGATGCTAAGGACACCAAACACGGAAAACAAGTGCCAGAGAAACACACCAGTGTCAAGGGAAGGATACAATAAAAAGTTACATCATTTTATACAGATAATTACTCTGAAACAGCTCACTTTAACATGGCAATTTTCTCTTTCCCATTATGCCTGGCATCTTGCCTCAAAGAGCGTCCAGTACCACAGCTTTTCTCTCTCTCCACCTATTTAACCTTTTGCTAGAAAAACCGCACAGCACAGCGTCTCCAAGGCCCAAGTAATGCTGCTTCAGGTCCTCATTAATATCAACATGATGACCTCTGAGCCTGAGGTGGGCTCGGAAATCAGGGGAGAAGCTGCTGCGAAGTTACTGCTGAAGGACAGTAAAATAGAAGAACTAACATAGAAGTAAGATACAGAAGTGAGGTCAGAAAGCCCATCATTTCTGAAGTGTGTGGCAGTCAAAACCTAGTTCCACTAAACAAGCCATGTTTATGTTTATCCCTTGCCATGTTTGTTTATCCCTTTCTTCCTTAAGCAGTAGATACATGAGTACTTTCTCCCATTCACTGCATTGAAGAGAACACTGAGACAGCCTTCGATCTATGAGCTGCAGACTCATGTTAATAAATCCAGTTTATAATAAGTTTAGTACACATCCAATTTAAAACATCTTAGTCCTAGGTGTGCATTTCTAAATTTCCAATACTTACCCATTTTAAATAGCACTTAACTACGTCATTCAATCAGCAGACAATATAAGAAGTATCATGAAATATATCCACTACTTCAACCTTTTTCTTTCAGCAACCTCAAGACAAACATTCCCACAATGCAGTGAATGGGTTTTTCATAACATCAAATCCCAAACCGGACCTGCAAAAGCCAGAGTAAGGAAAAAGCAACATTGTAAAATTTCACAAAATGCTCTTGCTATTATTTAGATTTCTTTTGCACTAAGAACACTTTCAAAAGAGAAAAATAATTTTTCATCATATCTTCAGAAACACATTTCCAGTTCATTTCTACTGCACTAATGTCATGGTTTTATAATAGCATTTTTTAATTCTAACACATGGGCAAATAAGCACAGTGGCTTAAAGGAATTTTTTTTAATGCTGTTTATCAACTGGAATTATTCCCAAAAGTAATTTTGAAGATCTAGGGCACCAAATTTGACTGAGTTTTTACTACTATATCATTTCCCACATTTTTTCCATCTCAAAGTCAGACTGAGAAGCTATTTGATTCAGATTAAGTTGTTGCGATGAAAAAAAGCTGTGGCTTTTTGTAACTAGCTTTGCTCCTTTAGCAATTCCAGAGGAAATCTGGCAATATATTCAGAGCTGGAATTACATAAGAGGAGAAGCTAGGAAGAGAAGTGCCAGCAAGCACAAAACTTACACCAACATTATGTAGAACGTCACAGCCATAAAGTATTTTAGAATACCTGGAATTGACATTCTGCTACTTGCATGCCACTATAATGCCAAATACTATGTTCTGGCATATCTCTTTAAATATATTCCTTCTATTTCGGCGATATACTACATTACCTATATTAAGATTTAAACTAAGTCTCACTATCTCACAGCAAAAGTTGGTTGAGAACTGAAAAATTTGCCATAGTTCAATCTATGATTGCAATAGTCCCCCTCCCACCTCTGCTTCATTACGCTGCGAACTGTGCACCAAGTGATGAGCTAATACAACAAGCCACTGACATTAACAGTGTTTACAAACAGAAGTAATCACATCTAGCGAAAGAAAAGGGATGGATGTCTGGACAAGAGCAAGCAGATGCAAGAAATTTTTTTTTTCTTTGGCAGCAGAAGCAACTCGCAGGGCTGGGGCAACAACAACCTATGGGCTCTGAGCAGCCTGGGATGATGCTTCTCAAAAGCATGCTGCAGGAATCCACTGTAACCCAGACACAGCTGGTGCAGCAGCACCACAGGAAATGCAGAAGTATTTTAGTACTTTTGTGGTGAAGGCGGGGGCTACAAAATGGTGAAGGGTCTAGAGGGGAGGATGTATGAAGAAAGGCAGAAGTCCCTTGGTTTGTTCAGCCCAAAGCAGAAGAGGCTGATGGGAGGCCTCATTATGGCCCGCAGCTCCTCATGGCAGCACACAGCTCTTCACAGGGAGCAGGGGGGCAGCACTGATCTCTGCTCTCTGGTGACAGTGCCCACAGGAACAGCATGGAGCTGCATGAGAGGAGGGTCAGGCGGGGTTAGGGAAAGGCTCTGCACCAGAGGGTGGTGAGCATGGAACAGGCTACCCAGGGCAGGGGACAGGGCCCCGATCTGCCAGAGCTCAATGAGCATTAGGACTGCACTCTCAGACACATGCTCTGTTTTTTTTGGAAGGACCTGGTTAGAGCCAGGAGTTGGACTCTTTGCTCCTTGTGGGTCCCCTCCAACTCAGGGTATTTCGTGATTCTAAATGACCAGAATGGAAAGGGTCATGTGGAAGCACTGAATGTAACCAAAACCAGGATTTCTGGAGTGGAAAAGTGCACTTCATAACTACAGATGGCACAGCACCTGCCTTTCATCATAGGGTGACAATTCCTAGTTTAGCAGACTCCCCTGAAAAATAGCCATTTTACACTTCAAGTGCTTAGAGCAGCCCCTTTACACTGCATGGTTAAGTACCTTAAAGGACAGCTTTTCTTCATCCTAAGAATTTCCTTTAGTATTCATGCATCTGGTTTCTCTCTTTTTTTTTTTTTTTTTTAATCCTTTTCCTTCCTCTCCCCTCCCCACTGAAGATGTGATACTGAAGTTTTTCACTACATAACCATGTGTTGGTTTGACCTTTTCCCTCCTTGTCCTGGGTTCAGCTGATAAAGAGTTGATTTGCTTTGTAGTGTCTAGTATAATGCTATGCTTTGGCTTTAGGAGAAAAACAGTGATGATAACACAGCAGTGTTCTCCTTCTTGCTGAGCAGTGCTGCATACAGTTGAAGACATTTCAGTTTCTGAGCTTCTCATACTGCCCTGCCAGCAAGCAGGGTTGAGGGGGCACAAGTTAGTGAGAGGGGAATGAACCAGGACAGCTGACCTAAACTGGACCAAGAAATACTCCATACCATATGACACCATGTGAATAAACTATAAAACTGAGGGGAGTTGGCCGAGGAGGGCAACAACTGCTCTGGGACTGGTTAGGCTTCAGTTGGCAGGTGGTGAGCAACTGCATTATTCATCACTTGCATTGTAAAAAATATGTATACATACTATTATCATTACTATTACTTCTCTTTTCCTTTTCTGGCTTAATAAGTAGTTCTTATCTTGACTTATGAGGTTTTCTATTTGTTTGTATGTTTTCCAGATTCTCTCCCCATCGCACTGGGAGAGGGAGAAGAACAACAGGTCATGTGGTGTTCAGGCACCTGCTGGGTTAAACCACAGCACCCCTACAGTCTTCCCACTTCACTTAGCATGTTTTGGAATCAAAACAAATAAGCAGTTCTTACGCCAGCATCATTCCTTCATTAATGGTTTGTATTTACTATCACTATTCATTTTGCTTCAAACAACAGTATTGCTCCTTCAGAAATGTGCATTTCTGGAATTACGTATATATTAAAAACATTTCCTAATAACTACTAACTTCATAACAATCAGAGAAGAGTGAAGCTCAC
Source organism: Numida meleagris (assembly GCF_002078875.1). Lineage (NCBI taxonomy): Eukaryota > Metazoa > Chordata > Aves > Galliformes > Numididae > Numida > Numida meleagris. The sequence continues at coordinate 39,240,482 of NC_034413.1, read as the reverse complement.
ATGACCTAGAAACAATCCACTTTTATTGGTCTTCTGGACCGAAGACATCTAAATACATGGCTTTTTCTGAAAAAATTGTTTTCCTTAATAACATACGAACTTCTAAGGAGGTATCCCTAAGAGAACTGGTTTGTTTGACCTCAGGCAAAATAGGAGATGAACCAAAACCAATACCAATTTGCTATGCAACTTCTAAAGGAGGCTCATTTAGGACTAATCAACAGAGCTTATTTATCTGATAGACAAGTAGCATTATAGGACCACCACCTCCTCTCTCCTTCAATACCACAATAAGCCCACTGAGAAGAAAAGAAATGATAGTGGAGAATAGATGTGATACAAGGGTCACTAATAACAAATATTTTCCTACCTTGTTTCTCACTATTTTTAATCTATCTTCTGTGGTATCCAACAGGCATGAAATGCTCTTCCAGAATAAATCCACCCTTCTTCAGTCCCCTCCTATGATACTCCACTACAAAACCATAGAACAAATCAATCTGTGATAAAAATTTTAAGGAAGCACCTTTAGAAAGCATATATATATGCCTAACGTTCGTTTCCTTTCCCCTTTTTATGTCCCTCTGGAGATGACTTTGAATATTTTTAAAATTATCAAACTTTCAAGAAAATACTAGATCTATGTAGGGCTTGACATCTACATGTCTTAACTTGAGTTGGCCACCAGATAATCACCACTAGAATAACCATCCTTGAGCTGCCACATCAGGCTTAGAGTGCTACTCTACAGCCATGGTGATGAGTAATTTCATCAACAGCATTCCCTCCAGATAGGATTTATACCTAAACAACTGCTTTTGTTAGCACAGCTTTTGGGATAAAGCAGATTCTTACCTTAGCACCAGTGCTTCTGTTATTTGGAGGCAACTGACAGCCTGATCGTTAGCTGTTTCTACAGTTAGCTAAATTATGTTTACCCAAAAATCAAGTGCAATCCACTTTAACTAGGGCTTGTGCTTTCTGAGTGCCATCATGATTCATACCTTTTTCTCATGACATTGAGTATATGTGGCACACTAAGTATCAGAGGATTTTTCTGTCCAGTGAATTAACTGATAGTTATTTGCCTTTGCTCTTTCAAACTGTTTTGTTGCTTCAAATACAGGATCAGATGAAGTAGACGTTAGACATTACTAAAAGCTATTTTAAATACCCTCCTAATTCTGTGTCTTACCAGCTACCATCAGTAAAAATACCACAGCACCCAAGTGAGTTTGACAGTGTTCTACTTAGAGACCAGAGCTTGATCTAAGGCACATGTTTTAGAATCACAGAATCATAGAATTAGCAAGGTTGGAAAAGACCTACAAGATCATCCAGTCCAACCATCCACCTACCACCAATAACCCCACTAAACCATGTCCCTCAATGCTATATCTAAATGTTTCTTGAACACCCCCAGGGACGGTGACTCAACCACCTCCCTGGGCAGCCCGTTCCAGTGCATTACAACTCTTTCAGAAAAGTAGTATTTCCTAATGTCCAGCCTAAATCTCCCCTGGCGTAACTTGAGGCCATTCCCCCTCATCCTGTCACTAGTTGTAAGAGAGAAGAGGCTGACCCCCAGCTCACTACAACCTCCCTTCAGGTAGTTATAGAGAGCAATGAGGTCTCCCCTGAGCCTCCTCTTCTCCAGACTGAACAATCCCAGCTCCCTCAGCCGCTCCTCATAAGGCCTGTGCTCCAGACCCCTCACCAGCTTTGTCGCCCTCCTCTGAACACGCTCCAGGGCCTCAATGTCTTTCTTGCAGTGAGGGGCCCAAAACTGGACACAGTACTCAAGGTGGGGCCTCACCAGGGCTGAGTACAGAGAAACAATGACTTCCCTACTCCTACTGGCAACACTATTTCTGATACAAGCCAGGATGCCATTGGCCTTCTTGGCCACCTGGGCACACTGCTGGCTCATGCTCAGCCGAGCATCAACCAACACCCCCAGGTCCGCTTCCTCTACACAGTCTTCCAGCCACTCTGCCCCAAGCCTGCAGCATTGCCTAGGGTTGTTGTGGCTGAAGTGCAGGACCCAGCACTTGGTCTTGTTGAACCTCATCCCACTGGCTTCAGTCCAGAGACCCAGCCTGTCCAGATCTCTCTGTAGGGCCTCTCTACCCCCAGGCAGATCGACACTTCCTGCCAGCTTGGTGTTGTCTGCAAACTTACTGAGGCTGCTCTCATTGCCCTCATCCAGGTCATCAATAAAGACACTGAAGAGGACAGGTCCCAGCACTGACTCCCAGGGAACACCACTCGTGACGGGTCACCAGCTGGATTTAACTCCATTCACCACCACTCTCTGGGCCCGGCCCTCCAGCCAGCTCCTTACCCAGCAAAGGGTGTACCTGTTTTAATAGAATTGATCCTGTAATGAAAATTATTTTCCAGATTCTTGGGCTCAAAACATTGTACCATGTTTCTTAGCAGTAGTCAATTAAACAGAATAAGATCTGGTGATCAAATGTTCCACTTAACCAGCAAATATTTTGACACTTCGGTCTGAATTGCAGTAGGTAAGCACCTCATGATTCTTCCACTGATTTTTAGAAATGACTGTCTTGATTTATTTCAAGTTAACAGACTAATAAATGAACCAAAAGGTTATATATATCCTTGAGGTCAGTCTTAAGGACACCTGAAAAATTCAGCAGAAAATTTCTGCAGATGCATTCATTTGTGTTTTGCTGCGGGCACCAGAGCAGCGTATTTCCTAACAAGTCAACGCAAGCCAAACCAAAATTAGCAAGTTGTCTGAAATGACAAAACCGAGCTCAACACTTGCCTTCAGGAGCAGAAAGCTAGCAGAGCTAATAATACCCAGTCACCCTGCTACTGGATCTGTTGTAGCGTAACATAAATGGCTTGATTTAAGGAAAAAATGTTAAGAAACCTGGGGTTGTTTTTTTCTTCTGTTTTGTTTTTTTTTTTTAAAGCTATCTGTTTTTTGCAGCTCACTCCCCTTACTCCTGTTGGGATCACACTGATTTAACAGGCAAGTTCCTGATGTTTCCTGCTGCTTCTTGTTGAACCCAACTGGCTGGGCAGAGATGAAAAGTTACTTGAGGTTTCCTCTTGCTTTCAGTGATAAGCTATACACTGAGCGATCTTGTTTGTGCTTTACTACTGCTAGAAGAGCAAAATGTTACAAATCTTACATTTCCCAATATAGACTTCCCATCCAACTCTCCTGCAGAAATAGCAGCAAAGACGACACCATTGCCAAGACAGAAGCACTTGCACCACTGATCTGAGTGCTACAGGAGCTGGCAATGCAAGAGAAACGGTGTGTGATTGGACTCAAATTACTTACATCTCTGGATGACCTGTGGTAATTAAACAACAAAGAGTGGTTTTGGTTAGAAGGGACCTTAAAGATCACCAACTCCAACATGGCTTTGAATGCCCCAAGGGATAAAGCATGTATAGGTTTTACATACCACTAATTTCAAGGAAAAATATTAGATTCATTAGACAAAGCTGGTGTCACAATGAGACAAAAACTTAAGGGATGCTACCACCTCACTTTCACAGCTACTCATCTTTTTGGATTGGAACAAGCTTTTTTTTAATTTCTTTTTGAATCAATTCTGGCAGCTACAGAGCAATTCAGCTGGAGCTGAATGCAGCAACTGGCTTGGAGCTGTCAGTACAGGGAAGCCATTGCAGTGCCCTTGACATGATTTCTGATTGAAGCAGTGTTCATAGACACACCAGATTTCTCCCTTTAAATTATTTCCTTTTGTGAAAACACTCACTACCACAAGGCGTTATATTCCTACTGATCTGGATTCCTGAAAGCAGCTAAGGACACTGGTCTACAAGCACAACAGCCTCAAGGGAGTCCTAAGAAGGAGGCAACACAACACAACTCAGCTGTGCTTCATTCTGCAAAACAGCAGCTGCAGAAAAAGAGGAGAGTACTGCTACGTGTCATTTCAGAAGTAATGTAATACAGACTGCTTTGTCACAAAGACATAATGTGCAAACCCTGTGCAAATTGAGGTAACATCAATTTTTCTTTTTTAAGTTTGCAGTGGATCCAAAGCTACATGTTCCAACCACCATGACCTGCCACACTTTTCAAATGCAGGCTCTAAAGGCAGCATATATGTATACAGTAGGTTATATTTCAAGTTATAAAGCAGTGCGCATCTTGTTGAGGATATACCGCTTCTGTAACTCTTTCCTTGCCTTTTGGCTTGCAAATATGATTCTTGCTATGTTAACACTTCCAATGATACAGCCAGCTGTCAGAAGTAGTTTAAATCATTCGCTGAGAAGTTAAGCTTTAGACCAAGCTACTGTTTCCTAATTATAAGCAAGAGGAGTAGGTGTACAAGAATAACCTGTTAAATTCTTAAAACTTGAGATTCTACCTCATCACAGTCTTCTCTTTAACTTGTCAGATGAATTGCAGATTAAACATTAGCAAATTTAAACATGGCATATTATAAATATGAGGGGTTTTATGTACTTTTTCCCACTCCACAGATTTTAATTCAGCTCATTACACACATCAACACAATAAAACTGTGAGATATACTGCTATGTATAGTGAACATATTTCTTTCTCCACAAAGAATGATAATGTATTTTCAGGACTATAAGCAGTTAGAAAATATGATGTAGAGGCACAGGGCTTGGGTTTCTTTGTTTATTTTTTAAATGCACTACAATCTCCCACTAAGCTTGCCAAAATCAGACCATCTTCTCAACGCTTGTTTTTGTTTGCCATGTTTAGCTGAATTTATTTCAATGCTCATAGGCAGTTGGGACTTCATAAATATGCAGTCAGGTAGTTAAGAGGTTAAGTTATCTACAACAGTTGGCCATTAAGCCAACTCTAGTGGACTCTGCTTTGACAGACACACGGCAGCAGACAGACTCACCACCTATCACCTTCTACTCAGCTCCACAAGCAACACCATCCCATGAGATTGTTTGACCATCAACTCAGGGTCCATATTAATTCCAGATGAGTATAAAATTTCCAAACTCACAGCAGAAAAAACAGTAATCCAGTAGCTAACTTATGATCAGACTTTGACAGCCCTCTGTAGGAGTGTGCCAATACCCACTAAGAATCTCAATTACAGTACACTGATAGCACGTTCAATAACTTTCACTGCACGTACATCACAGCCACGAGCTAATAGACATTCAAGTAGTTTTTATTACCAATGCAATAGAGCACTTTGTGCAGAAGTGGATCACAGCTGCAGAATTCCACACAGACTTAATATCTGGGGCATTTAGAGTCCAGTCAAAGTCACAGCCACAACACACAGTGCCCAAGTATGGCTCTGTATGCATGACTGTTCATCTCAATCTGTGTTATCACAAAGTGATTTGGAGCTACAGCTTTCACATTACTACATAAAAATATCCCCAGGATCTAACAAAATTGAGCTAACAACTACCACATAAGTAGCAATGTTTTCCCTTTCACCATAATAAAAGGAAATTACTTAAAATGAAGCTAAAGTATCAAAGTACTTCATGCCAGGATCCTAGCCTAGCAGTTATAAAGTGTTCCCTTTAAATCAAGGAGGCCCTAGCCATAGGTTTATGATTCACATCCATCCTTGCTATTCTCATTCGTGCTGCTGACACACTGCCAGATTAATAAGAGTGATCACTTTAACATGTATGCTGGAAAAAAAATAGATGGCAAAGCACTGCTGATGTTGCAGTAACTGAAAGAAGGTTCTATATCCCTCAGCTGCAGAATAACATGTGTTTTGGAGAGAAATCTATCTGGCCATCACCAGAATTAGAATCCATGAAAAACACCGAACCTCTAGTTTGTTTTATTAAATCCAACAGGAAGCAAAGCATTGCAATGGAGATTTCCTGCCAAATACCTCTGTGCAAAGCACCAAGTAATCAATCTCTACTCTTGTACTCGATATGTGGTTCTGGCACAGTACTCATGATTGCTAATTGCTCATTCATCTGATTTTTTTATTTATTTATTTATTTATTTTAAGATTATAGAATCACATCCTGGCATCCCTTCTCAGCATATAAGCAGATAGACTTTTAAAAGCTTTCACGTCTAGAGGAATTTCTCCCCCAAGAAAGACAGCCATCACCCTATCATCATTAAACTTAAATTTTGTTTCATGGGCAAAGAGGAAACATATTGTTCGTTTTCACTTAAATTTACATCTAAAACAATAATGTATTCTTAAATCCACCTGAAATTCTACAAATCTAATTCTTTTTGTTTGAGATTTAATTATTACTGAAGAATGAATAATGCATGTGTTACACAGTTTCCACCTCTTTCTGGTGTTATGCTCAACCTCTGCTGCTCCTCTGGGCCTGAAAGTCAGTGGTTTCGTTCTGCTGTTGGTGCTGTTGGGCAGCTCTCAGCATACACTGCTTTCTACATGAAGGAACATCATGTTCACTGACAGTTTCTTCATCTCTCTAGCATCCATTCGCTGTGGATTTTTCTTTATTAGTACTGGCTAACATTTTTATACTTTGTTCTTTCTACAAGCATCTACAGCTCCATGCTGTATCCAGACCTACTACAAACAAATATGCTTTAGAGATACTAGATAATATTACTTGGTTCACCTGTCCCTAAAAACGGTTCTGGCCAGCTCAGGGCTGAGGGGCTCCACTGCTTTGCTCAGGCATTGCTAAGCCACTCAAAGTGAGGTCTCCAGAAGCAGCCCCTGCTCCATGCATTATCACCCTCTGCACCCCTCCATGCCCTCCGTACCTCTTCTTCAAGGGCTGTCATCAAACCCAGCGTCTTATTTCTCTGTAAGGCATCATCATATGAGAGTCACAGCCCCAGTGATACTACAGAAAGATAAACACAAGTAAAACAAGTTTGCCCCATGTACTACATCTATTGGAAAGTTTGCCATTACAGTCAAACTAGGTAAAACCAAGCTGCAGACCTGTCCAGAAGAGTGCAGGCCAAGCCTGACCAGACTTCCCCCTAAAGACTTGCACTGAGCACAAAGCTCACAGCCACCTACAAGCAATGGCAACAGCACACTATAAGATTCTACACCTGCACCATTTATACTGCCTTTCCTCCCTGCGTGACACTGGTACCTAGTATGGAGAAGGCACAGAGGAAAGAAGCTGAAAGCAAATCATTACGTGATTTTTCCAAAGCCGGTGCTTTTGAGTCAATTCTCATAGAACAAACTTGATGCATGCACAAGGGCAGAGAAGATTCCAGTAAAAGCAGCAGTATTGCTGGAGTCAAACAGCACAAAGCACTTCTTGAGTTTACCATTAAATAAAGGAACACCTCATTGTCAAACTGATTTAATTCTAAAATCGGTAATCAGAGGCCTTCACCTAACCATAAGAAAAGCTACTTGGGTTTTCTTTTAAATAAAAATTCCTTAGTTCCATACTTGGGCTTAGTTTCACCCACCAACAAAGCTTCTTTTGTTTCTCTGCAGGTTTGACAAGTACTTAAGGTCAAAACACTCACCCTCAGCTGCGAGAAAAGCTTTTTTAAAAAAGCATTCTTTTATTATACATCTAAGGAGAAGAGCACAGCACATTTTACTTGTAGAGCTTTCAGTATTTGTACAGCAAGAGGAGTGAACTGTAACACTCGGCTGCACACAATCCCCATGGCTGTTTACTGTTGTATTTATCAGTGATGCTCAGATGACTCCAGTACTGTGACAAAGGCTTCTATACTCTGTAATTCATGCGTATTCTAATGCACTATGATATATAGAGAGATAGAGAAAGATAGTATGTAATTCAGATGAGGAGCCTTTCCTATCAATGAATAAGTAAAGATTAAAAAGGTGCAGATGCTTCCCCACTGTAGAGCCACCCTCCCAAACACTGTGTGAAAAGCACATTCACTAATAAAAGCAAGACACTCACTTTCAAGTGAAGAACCAGAAGAACACAGAAGTGTAGCAAAAATAAAAGTTAGGGCCTACCAGTGCAGTTAAGAAAACCAAAGCTCCTCTCACTGGAAAAACAACGGTATTAACTTAACAGCCACATTTTCAAGTTGTTAAATACTACACAATTCTTTCCTGCATGATGAATGTAATCCAGAAACATGAGTAGACCAAGGTAAATCCCATCCATCCCTAAGCTTCTCCTTGACAGTATTTTCATTTTATTATTTATCTAGTCTTCATTTTGCCTTCTCTCCCCTGCTTTCTGCTCCTGAAACAAGCTCAAAGGTCAGCAAAGCTATATTTTTTCCAGCAGTACAGTGTTCTGCTGAACACGGCCTTAGTAGGAGCCAAATCAAGATCTAAATTGACACAATTTATTTTCCCAACACAATTCTTCAGGTTGCATTTTACAGCCTAGGACAGTTTTATCATCAAAAAGGTTAATTAGATATCTCTAAAGCATATCCACCCACTCATCAGAAAATCAGAAGTTATAATGCTACAATATTCTTAAAATGATTCTCATTGATTAAAACCCTTTATGGACAACCCCATGTTACTGTCTATGACAGTAACATTTAGCTGATGTTCAGGAACAGTACAATGCTTTGGCCTATGACATGGATCCCACTGAATTTGAGGATATTAAAAGGTAGCATCTTGAAGTGTATTATACTTAAACAGCTGCCAAAGGAGAGTTTGAATCCTTAGTCATCCTCCCCTTGCAGAATTAAGATGATCAGACCTCCAAGAGGCAGCAATGCTCACATCTGAGCATGTCATTTCCATCTGTCGTGACGCAAGATCTTGCACCGGGGCTGACACATGCTCCTGCATGTTTGCACCCTTCCAGCAAGTTTTCAGAAGACAGAAGTAGCTTTCCAATCTCTTCTCAAAATGCAAGGTTGTAATGCTTTCCACTCTTTCCTCCTTCTGTGAGAACTGAAGTGCTTTAGTGACATTCAGACCACACTTCATCTCATCAGTTAAGACTCCCCTGCCAGAAAACTCACACTATGCACTGCTCATCACAGCGCAGCTGCAGGCTTTCACGAGGGACACCGCTCCTGACCCCGTCGCTGCAATTTGTTGACTGCCCGTGGCATTCATTATCATAGACACCCAGAGGGGACAGCTCTAAAGAGGTCTCACACAGCAGGACGCAGTGGAAACACCACTCCATCAATTAAGGGATGTAATGGACCCCTGAGCCCTTCATAGCTAATGACTGCTAGAGCACACAAAAGAGCATTCTTCAGGCTAAAGGCAGGAGGTGCTTTAAACACCAGCTGTAGAGCCTACTGGGTGCTCAACCTATAGAGCAGTCATGCTTATTAGTGTACAGAAAGCTGTTAACGACAGCTATTAGGACTAAAAGTAACTTCACTAAATTCATAGGATCACTTGGAGTCTCCATCATCATCTCTGTAGTTCCTTGACTGATCTTCCAAATCCCCTAAAATTATTCCAGTCAATTGCAGCAAAGTATTTTGAAGTTATAGGCAGTTTCCATACTTAATGTTAGGATATATTTGTGTTCATGACTGTCAAGTGAAGTAAAAGATCAGTGTTATAAACATCACAGCACACTAGAAGTGCAATACAGGTTTGCTTACACAAAAGCTAAAAAAAAAAAGCACGTGAGTATTCATTAAAGTCTTCCATTATAGATATGACCATTCTAGTTGTCAGCTTTTAATTTTTAATGTATTTTTCACTATTAGTTATGCTTTTTATGAAAAGGCTAAAGAGAAATATTACAGTCCAAAAATACAGCAAAGTTATCTCCATCTGATATTAATCATCCCTAGGCAAGACAAATACCTGAATACATATTCTGCTTTTACCTTAATAAATATTTCCTGTTGAGTTTTTGTAGCTAAGGAAGTATTAGAATTTTTTAAGATTATTTGCATGCTATGTAGCTACAAAACATGTGGATAGTAAAGATGTTTTTCTCTGAAAACTGACGTGAAACTTGGCTAAGTCCTACAGAAATCATTACATGTACTGTTACTAACCTTGAAAGAAAAAAGTCAACCTCTGGTCTAAGTTTCAATAGCATTCAGGGCAGAGTTAGACACATGCTCACAAGCTTTTTGGACCTGGTCCAGCTCTAGTGCAGTAAGCCAGACAACTGCGCCTTTATTTGTGCCTTTTCCAGCGGAGTACCTGCTAAACCTTGAAGAAATAGGATACAAAACCATCAATGACTGCCTGTTCTCTTCTGCATTGCACTTCTTCTCCCTGATGCCAAGTAACATACTAAACTGTTCAAGGCACATTTAAGGTCATTACAAGAAGTTCTGCAAGATTGTCTCTCATCTGGGGCATACCCTTGTGCTCCTCTTGATCACCATTCACAGCTAAGCGTGAACTTTTAATTACATTTAAAAAACAGATTAGTATTATGGCAAGTATTTTACAGTTATACTACATTTCTGAACTAATTAACTCATTTCAAATCACCTTGTGTTACGTATTTAGTCCTCTGTATGAAGACAAATGCAAAGAGCAGTTAGTTACCATACTGCATCATCAGAAAATGAAGGAACAAGAAAAGCATGAGTAGAAAGACTTGCCTCCCAAACAGTTTCACTTGAAGCAAATATTACGCTCAACAGCAGGCAGAAGAGGGGAGTAAGAGGAATGGTCACAGGACAAAAGGTACTCCATTAACAAATCGTAACATACCAAATTTACACCATCTCCATCTCAAAAGATGTATTTAATATCATATTGAGGAAACAGTGGCTCTTCTGTCCAGTCCTTGTTCTCTTGTTTTCAGCCTTCAATATTTTATCTTTGATATTTTTATACATTTAAAAAATTTTGAACACTGTGGTCAGTGCTGTTTGCATTCTTATCCACTCACTGAAGCTGCAAAGGATGAAGGCATCCATCTAGTAAGTAAGAAGAACATTTTAGGACTATTTTATTAAAACTAAATCATAGAAAATAGTACATTTTTCTAGAAGCAAGGGCACGAGGTTGCTTATTACAGCTGTCAGCAGCAAGGTGAATATTTGGCTGCTGCTTCTTTCATTCAAGATAGTTTTCTGTGAAACAGAGTTGACAGGAAAAATGCAACAAATACTGAATGTAGAACCATTATATCAGAAAGTAATAATGAAGTATTACAACAGGGAACGCTCTTTTTCCTTAACAAAAAGCCTATGGAGAAAACTTCTAAAAGCAAAAACTAAAAAGAAAGCCATAAGTTCAAACACAAGCTGCAGTTTTCAGTCATTCTTTTTTTGTTTGTTTGGCTGATTCTTATAGTGCAGTTCTTGGCCCTTTAAAGCAATAAAGCTCCTAATGGAGGAACCAGGGCATCAACATAACCAAGGTATCAACATAACCAAGGTGGTCCACCAACCACAGAGGCCAGACATCAGGGCCCATCCCCACAGGCCAGAGCTATCTCTGCTGGACACTGATGGTCACATCCACACAGGAAGCTCCCATCCTGCTATCCTTTCCATCTACATAAAGCAGTAGCTCTAGCTGCCTATGTGCCCCATCCTACCTCATTCTTCAGGACACGATTAGCCACTGCTTTATCTTCTCACATTCCTACCTACAACAGCATATTTGACTCTTGATCTACCTATATATATATATATATATATATATATACACCTATATATCTATACCTTGACAAGGAGGTTGTGGATGCTCCTGGAGGTATTCAAGGCAAGGCTGGACATGGCTCTGGGCAGCCTGGTCTAGCAGTTGGCAACCCTGCATACAGCAAATGGGTCAAAACTGGATGACCTTTGAGGTCCTTTCAACCCAGGCCATTCTATGATTCTATGATATGGAAAAGGATATATGTAAGTACCATGCTCCAGCACAATTTCCCTCCTCAAGAGGGAGGATAGGGTGAGGGTTGGAGAAAGCTCATTTAGGCCAAACACTGCCCGCAATTAAACCAGCTGACTGTCTGTAAGTAATGTCTCCACAGCTAAATTGGATTATACAGTTCTTTTTACCTCTTCATTCTACTTCTGGGGAATGATTGTTTTCCCCTTGTAGTATCAGCTCCACCAATGTGGATATAAAGAATCACTGTTGTATTACTAACATTAATACAGTAATAGTGATTAGCCACGTAACTACTGAAATACTGCATTTGGATTAAAATATTATTAGATTTACTTCCACTCCTAAATGAGGAGTCTTGAGCACTGCAGTACAGACAGTAAAAAAACCTATCCACTGAAAGTCTTCTGTAGAACAAACTGAACTACCCCACAAATATTCAACTGTACATTTCTGAGACCCTTTGTTTTCAATACTGGAAGTTTTTAAAAGCACAATGTTCTCACATTACTATTCCCGATGCTAAGCTACATGTTTCTCCCCCAACACATTATTTTTCTCTAATTTGTATGAACTAAAATGATTTTTTCCTTATATAATACAGAGGAAAAACTCAAGACAAGACAGCTGTTATTTTTCACTCTGAAGACACTCTACAAAGAACTGCAAGTTAGGGAAATGACTCAAAATAGTAATACATAAATCAGTGGGGAACAAGCTCACTTCATTAAACATCTGCATCACAAGCCTGAGACTCATATGGAAGTTAAATTGGTTTGCTGAAATCCATAATCTTACTAGTGTTATCTCTTGTTTCCCAGTATGAAGTGCTACACAGAACAAGAACAGTCACCATTCCTCTTCTATGAACATTGTATTTCCCTTACATTTAATCTATAAATCATTAAAACTGAAGTGATTAAAGTTTAGTCTCAGGATTTACTGAACTATTTGCTCGCTTTTATTCACAGTACTCCTGTTATCATCTCTACCTCCTGCAATAGACAATACACCAAATAAATTGATATCATCACTATGTACTCTAAAAGCCAAGCTGTAGTCATAACCTGGATCTCCCACACTTATCTTCCACAATAAAGCCTTAGTAAATACTTTTGCAGCTGACACCAAAGCAGTCTGCTCTTCCCTGGAGACTGGCACATAGAAGGTTGAAGACATACAGGAAAATAGCTCCAATTTCCTTTTGGAAGCAAAGGAAAATATTTTTCTGAATAAATGGTTCAAAAATACAAAAATTGATATTTCATGTTAGAATTGAAGAGCTTGCTATGGAAAAAAAAAAGATCACCCATCTAGGGATTAAAACAGCTGTCTGCAGCTATATCAAGTGACAAGGTCTCATTAAATTATTCAGAGGAACTACTAAGGCAATACTGTTTTCCCCCCTCTGCTCATAAAAACTTAAACTTTGCATTTCCAAAGACCCCAGCACTTACAGGCAGTTTTTCCAAGCTAAGCAGAAGTCTCACATCACTAAGGTCTAACCCTGAACCTCAAGCGCAGAAGGCATGTACTATTCTTGATTAGAAATAATTTGCAAGATCTTCATCTGGAAATCGTTACTTTCTATACTCCACACTAGAAATTTATTCTTATTCCAGTATGATAAGCAAGGAGGCACAGAGGTGTCAGCTCCAGGCTTTTCTCCCCTGTTCTGAATTGCCAGAAGCTCAGCAACATGAAGCTGAGCTCTAACTTTTGAGCAGTACCTCCTCACAAATCCAAGGAGGCACTATGGCATGGATGGCATTACTCTGTCTAAACACTTTTCTGAAGTCTCCTCCAGTAGCATATAAAATGAACCACCCCTTCCTTTCAGATTAACCTCACTAATCCCATTGGGTCTGATGAAGTGGCTCCTTGCCTAGACAAGCAACCCAAAGGGCTTGGCTTCTCAGCTCAAGCACACGGATCTCATCTCATTCTTGCCATAACCGACACACAGCACTTCCTTCTGTAGAAAGGAAGCACAAGACCACTGCTCAGTTTGAAGCATAACAAGGAAGCACTACAATGGAAACACATCTCAAGAATAAGCTTGCTGCCTCTCTTCTCAGTTAAACAACTGCTTAAAGCAGACAAAGGGGACTTGCTCTATCAGGGTAGAGTACATTATTATTAAAGTGATGCTACTGTTTATCCTTAAGCCGTTCTTTTAAGAACATCTGCAGCTTAATCTTGTTTGAAACCTGACATAAGCATCCTTCTTGTACTTGAACACCAATGACTCAGCTACCACTAAGTAATTATTCTAGTATACCCATTAAATATGTAAACTATGAGAAAAATACTTTAAGTGAGAGACCATAATATAAATTTTTCTTTCAACATTTGCCATGCATACATCAGTGCAACAGCACATTACCACTTGTCTCACTGCTCCAGGACATTGTGGCATGTCGTTCTGGAGCATCCCAGGCAGGTGGGTAGTAGAGTTCTACCAACTTACTAAATGGTCAACATCTTGAAGGCCACAAACACTGACAACCCCGCTTCCCAAAAATACATCCAAGCCAGTTTGAACTGGCATCAGTGCAGACACTCAAGGAAAACAAAGTTGAATAAATAGTTTAAAATTAATTGAAACCAGTTAGCACTTTGACAACTCATTGAGTTATGGCATTCAAGGCAGCACAGATATTAAGAATAAGTTGCAACAAATAGATCATGTTAGTGCAGACCAACAGCATCAGCACAAAACACTGTGTCAGTTTACACTTCCAAAAAAAATAGCATACAACTCAAGCCAACAATTCTCAGTCCAATTGTTTTAATTGAGGACTGTACCAAGAAGTGCACTGGAACGCTACTTTAATTGAAGTAAATTAACTGAAATGAAAGAGATGACAATTATTTATCCACAAAGTCTGACCGCATCATCCCTACAGCATTATCACCAGCCTTTTCTACCTAACTCAGATCTAACTGCCTGGGGACACTTCTACTGAACCTCACATGGTACTGTCACTGCCATTTGTTTGTTATCCATTGTAAGCATTACAGCATCAGACATCGTCTTAAAGTCAAATGCTGAAGCAGCATAGAAGCAATTATTTGATTTATATTCCCATTTTATATGAAAATTGGAAGTCTGTCCTGTAAATGCTCTTCTCCAATCTTCTCAGACAACTCTGCAAGGCTGGCACCTTTGATCTGTCATATTTAACTAGCATGAGGCTCTTAGTACCTTCTAAGCATTCAGTAAGTCAAAATGCCACCTTCAACTGCGTATTAAGTTAAATAGATTTATTACACCACACAGGTTCCTAGATTCTTAGTCAAAATTTAGAGGTTTTTTTCTCCTCTTTTCTGAGAGATTAGCACAGTCTATTAAACCATCAGCATTCCTAAGTAAACTAATATTCTTACACTGACTGGTAGGCTGCAAAAACTGAAGAAAGAGGCTTTCCCATACCTCCATCCATTCTCTCAGCTTTGAGCCACATAAATCATCATATGGATTTCACTAAATCAGAATGACAAACAATTATTCTAAAGTGTAGGAAGTTCTTAAGCTACTTGAAGCAAAATACCGTTTCAACTCCAATGCATGAGAAACTATCCCTGCAAGTTTATTGGAAGTGTGGCACTGAGAATATATATATTTTTGTAACACTTCTAATTACTCAATTAAAATCCAACCCAAATAATACAGCCTGAACTATAATCATTTTTACAGAGCTATTCATTAAATATATTAGGCATGCCATTTACTATGTTGGTTTTGCCACAAGAAGTCTTTCACAGCTCTTCTAGGTTATGCATTAAATTGACTTAAATCATGGAACAAATTCTCTTTGAACACAGTTTTGGACACTAAAGGATAAAAAGATATTTAGCAACAGTCAGCAAGGATTTACCAAGGGAAGATCATGGTTAAAGATCTGAGCACCTTTTATGAAGAAACTGCCACATTTGTGAACAAGGGGAAGAACAGTAATGCATTTACCTTGACTTCAGCAACGCTGTCACTCAAGTGTCTTACATGCAAGTTCTGGCGTTACACTATGCGGATGAATATGTCAAAACACAACTGAAAAAAAAAATCAAGCACAGAAGGTAGTATTTGATGGGTTAACCACCTCTCTACATGGAGACCAGTAGCCAATTCAGTGCTACAGAAGTCTATAATGGTACCTGCCCTGATTAATGCCCCTGTATGCAGACCGCAAGAGCCAGAGCACACTGAAATTCACCGATAACACCTAATCAGAAGCATCAGCCACTAGGTTGAATTGTGAGACTACCATTCCAGAGAGGTCCAGACAGGCTGGAAGAATGGACTGACAGGAGCCTTAAGAAATTCAGTGGTGACAGTATGAAGTTCTGCCCTTGGCAGAAAAGAGACCCTTGCCACAACACCAGCTAGGAACAGTTCTGCAGAAGAGAGCCCTGGAGACAACCATGGACAGCTACTGTATCTTGGCAGAGACAACAGCACTCCCCACAGTGTTAGTAGGAGTACAGCTCATCACACCAAGAGAGCAATCAACTCCCTCTACTGAGGGCTAATTACACACTCACTGTATTCTTCAGCCAGTTCTTAGTGCCCCACTACTGGACAGACACACAAACTGAAGCATGCTTGGCAGAGATAGCTGGACTTAGAGCACACAATCCTTTAAGGAAAAGCTGAGGACACTGGTCTTGTTTGACTTGGACATGCCTTCAAGGGGATCCGATAGAAAGCAGCCTCCCAAAGGCTACAAGCAGGTGGAGCAGGACAGACATGGGTAAGAGCCGAAACAGGATCCAACT
Organism: Numida meleagris; assembly: GCF_002078875.1. NCBI lineage: Eukaryota > Metazoa > Chordata > Aves > Galliformes > Numididae > Numida > Numida meleagris. Next base: position 39,223,956 of record NC_034413.1, on the reverse strand, counting down.
GCACATTAGGGGAACCCCTTGAGGCTGTGCTTCTCTGCTCGGAAGTTGAAAGGAATGAAAGAAAGCATGCAGCAAGATCAGGCCTGCAGCTATAGCTGCAGAAGTCAAAGCTCTAGAGAGATGAGAAAGAAGGTTTCACCCACATACAATCTAGAAAAGATCAGAAGTTACTACCAGTAAGCTTTTTGATTTGCCATCTTTCCACAAGTTTGGTAAGGACAGAAGCATTCCTGGAGTTACAGCCTCTTTGCAGCTAGAAGGAAAGCTTCTGTGATGTTCTTAAATAATTATGATAAATAATCCATCTGAGAAAGCTATTTTTCATCTATATTTCCTCCATGCTTACAGTGACACAGCAAGCCTATCTCAAGTGGCATTAAGGCATGTGGTGTTTCAGGGTTTGCTTCTAAGTTCTGAGAAACGTAGAAATAACGGGCTGGAGGAAACCCTGCTTCTTCCAGATGCATGGCCAAGTTTACCATAAGTTTACAATAGATTTTAAAACCATGCCAAGTTCCCTTATAAAGAGATTCACTTCTTTTTTTTTTTTTTTTTTTTGGCATTATTTCCCCCCTGAATTGCTCTCCATAGCATTTTGGCAATGCACAACCCTACAAGAACACTGTTCTGTTCACTCTATCCCATTAAGCAAAACTTCAGAGTCAGTTCTGGAAATGTTTTGAAATGCATTGCCATGATATCCTTAGTGACAGTTTCTCATAACTGGATATTTTTCATTAATGAATGTACAAATAACTGAATATTTATTGAATAAAAAATGAACACAGCAATAAATATGTGAGCAACCACTTGCGTCATTCTTTAATCGGATTTTCAATTAATTTGTATTTTTCTAGTGTGATTCTCTTCATATAACAGCAACATGTTGGATAAACCATGAATTATAGGCCATAAATAGGTGAGATGTGGAGAATTTGCATAAAGAACAATATTTCATCTAGGAATTTAGACAACACTGAGCGTAGAACTCACCTTTAACCAAATTTTTCTACTGCACGCACTCTGGTCCTTCTGCATCACGGCAATCAGACTGTCAGATGTCCATTTATGAAGAGACTACTAGGAAGTTCCAGTTGTGCAGTGATTTATATTATATCTAGGCATTAACTGATTTTGGAGAGAATTCTTGACATCTCTAAACCATTGATGTTCTTATGCCTCAGGAAAGCTTTTTATTAATGGGGTGAACAATAGGCTTACAGCACACACCAAGTTCAGCTGTTATTATACCTTTATCCTACTTCAGCTTTGGTTACTTTGTGTTTATTTCCAATAAAATAATCCAGTCAGAAGACATAAGAAAAAGAAGAGTAAGAAACAAAACTGTAGAAGGAGATCAGAGGAAGGGCAATTAACAGCAATTCCCAGAAAAAAAACTTCTACAAAGTGTAGAAGCTGCATTTTTCATCATCAGTGACATTGCTATTGTCATTATTGATATGTCTCTTTACATTACTGGCACTTTATTGCAGTTAATGACCCATTTCCCACACCATCTCACTGCTAATCTATGTCTATCTTTATTACACTAGTAGTTACCCAGCAAAGAGAAGTACTGATCGCATCATCACCGTGAACATTCTGTATTCACACCTTCCAACAGAAAGGATGACACTTGGCAGTAGATTAAGGAAGAGCCACATCACTCCTTAGAAACTATTTTTATTTGAAGAACTTATGCAACTCATTTCTTAATACACAGAACTTCAAAGACTCTACACAGCAACTGAATTTTAATCCCTTTTTCTCTAACATTGACAAGGATCTACCTAGACTGCAGAGTATGTGGAGTCACCAGAGGAACATCTTCATGCATGAAGTCTCAGACTGGAAATACCTATACTAATGTCAGCTTCTCTACTTATGTAATTTTTTTTCCAATTATAAAATCAAAGAAGGATCATCAAAATACTGAAGTTGTCCTACAATGAGAATAATCCCTTTGTGGATATTTCCCTCCCTCACCACAAAGAGGTAGAGAAAAGCATTTGTAAGCAATTTTAAGGAAATCAAGAAATACAAGCCAGAATATAGTAGCAGCTATCCTAGGATGTTTTCCTTACTGTTCTGTTACCTAGAGACTTCTTTTTTTTCCCCCCCTACAAACAGTAGAAGTGACAGTCGCACTTAACATACTTCCTACTTCTTCTCCATTTGTGTTCTAGTGAAAACTTGAATATTACAGTATTCCACAATACCAGGTCAATGTTTATCAGGCAGAATTTCACCAACAGACTTGATCAAAGGCTTCAAGAAATCCTGCCAGAATAATTTCTTTGTGGCCAATTATGTTGATATGGAAAGGTTTCTCAGAAATCTGCCTTTCTTACCATTAACATTTCCTGTTGGAACAAGGAAGACAAGCACAGATATTTTGCAGAGGTAAAACTACACAACTTCAAAGCAATCATATTGCACTACAAATCTTTGAGACAAATAAGTGAGGTTTGCAAATATTTGCACTTTGAAAATTTACGTTTTGCCTCATAACATGATTATCTAGCACCATTCACAATGTCAAGCTGCACTGAGTCACTTTTCCTACAATAAATGGATGTCTTTTGATGTATTAATGAAGATAAAACAGTAATCTGACTGCATTTCAGAACAAGGTATCCCTTGACAGCAAAGGCTGCTTGGATGTTTGTATTTAATATGAGGTATAACTCCAATAAGAATACAAAGAGTCCAGCCTGCATGTCCAACATACTTTCCTCCTGGAGAAGTAGTAATCACCCACACACCTCATCCATCACAAAAACCTGGCTGCAGTTTTCAGTTTCTTTGTGACTTAGATCAACTGTGATATGTCATTTGACTTTGTGAGGCTTTGTAAAGTCATCCATCACTTTCTCTAAAGCTTTGCAAATCACCTTATGCACAGACAATCCTCAGGAAATCACAGGGATGATGGTCTGTCACCCTGTCATGATGTACTGTAACACAAGCTTCACAAGGGATGCCATAGTTCAGAATCCAGAAATTATACATATAAGAAAAAATCATGAGAGATACTTCATTATCCCTGAAATACAAGAACTTTTTGTTAACAGATACTCAATTCATTACTTTTAACTCCCCAACCTTGCAGTTACTCCCAACGCGGTATACAGGATGACTCATTGGCATACGCAGTTTTCTTAAGCTACACAACTCTCAAGCCTGCACTCCCTCCTCAGTTAAAGCCGCATTCCTAGTTGGAATAGCGCAGCATCCAAAACCCTTACGTCACACTTAAATCAGCAAAAAGCTCTTTAGTGTATAATCTTACTTCTACACTCCTGCTTTGCTTCCAAGATTGGAGAATTCACACCGGAGAGCATCAAAATGAGTAGCTGAGGTCTGAACACAATCCTTGCATGGTCACTGGCCTCAACACTGAAGCTCAGAGGAAAAAAAACAGCGAGGTGTGTAATACCCTATTTCTAGAATATTTATTTCCCTCTAGAGAAGCATTTTTAGTGAGGATTTCTATAAGTAAAGTTTGACCAGCCGAATATTCATTGGAAGTGAATATATAAGAACAGCCTACGTGAATTAGCTCCATTGTTTTCAGCTCCCAAAAACATTTCATCTATTTGTTAGTCTCTCCTACAAAAACAGATATGTAACACAGTATCTTTCTGCAATTATTCTCTCTTTAATTTCTGCAATCTTATCTTTTTCTCCTGAAGTGAAAAAGGAAAATATAAATACATGTAAATATAAATAAACTGTTCTACATGCATCTTTCTGAACTGTCCAACTTCCCAAGTATTAGCCAACTCCCAGTTTTCCAGTGAAACCAACATCTGCTCAGAAGTCAAATGAGTAAATGCAAACATAATATACTTCTCTTGCTTTGTTCACATAACTAATAGAACACTAGGAACAATACAAACTTGGACAGAATTCTACCTGCAGCTTAAGTACCAGAATTGATTCTCCCTCCTCTGAAAGACTGTTTTGAAGCCACTAAGACTGCTCCTGACAGCAAGAGCTGGGCTGCTCACCAGAACTCTGATGCCCTCAAGCTTTTTACACTTCTCAACTTACGCAGAACAAAAAAGATCCAGTTCCCTCAGCTGTTCAATTTTTTTTACCTCTTTCAGTTTCATTGCCATTTATCTAGATCATCTTAACTGAAGAAAACAGGATACTTGTGAAGAGCATTTCTCCTTCAACTCTTAAAATAAGAAGTCAATCTAAAGACATATGCCTTTGACAGTTTTTTTTATTCTCATACCACATTTCAAATTTGTTTAGTTCTCTTTGTCCGTTTTCTTTTTTGTTGTTCTTAAACCATGAACACTGTTTGCTAAGCAGATAAATGGAGATGGCAATAAATTCACCCAGAGATGCAATCCCTGACAAGCCAGCCTGGCTAAGGCACCCTTACACATCACAACCAAGCTGCAAGGCAATTAAAAAAAAAAAAAAAAGCACAAAGAACATGAAGTCATATTTCATCTCTCCTGTTACAGCTCTACTTAGAGGAAACCATATACAAAGACTGTGAAAGAAACTGAATTTTGTTCACTCAAATATTGGATGATTGCTTTAAAATCATAGAATCATAGAATGAGCTAGGTTGGAAAAGACCTACAAGATCATCCAGTCCAACCACCACCAACCCCACTAAACTATGTCTCCCAACGCTATATCTAAACGTTTCTTGAACACCTCCAGGGACGGTGACTCAACCACCTCCCTGGGCAGCCCATTCCAGCTCCTGACCACTCGTTCAGAAAAGTAGCATTTCCTAATGTCCAGCCTAAATCTCCCCTGGCGCAACTTGAGGCCATTCCCCCTCATCCTGTCACTAGTTGTAAGAGAGAAGAGGCTGACCCCCAGCTCACTACAACCTCCCTTCAGGTAGTTATAGAGAGCGATGAGGTCTCCCCTGAGCCTCCTCTTCTCCAGACTGAACAATCCCAGCTCCCTCAGCCGCTCCTCATAAGGCCTGTGCTCCAGACCCTTCACCAGCTTCGTCGCCCTCCTCTGAACACGCTCCAGGGCCTCAATGTCTTTCTTGCAGGGAGGGGCCCAAAACTGGACACAGTACTCAAGGTGGGGCCTCACCAGGGCTGAGTACAGAGAAACAATGACTTCCCTACTCCTACTAGCAACACTATTTCTGATACAAGCCAGGATGCCATTGGCCCTCTTGGCCACCTGGGCACACTGCTGGCTCATGCTCAGCCGAGCGTCGACTAATACCCCTAGGTCTGTTTCCTCCATACAACCTTCCAGCCACTTTGCCCCAAGCCTGTAGCGTTGCCTGGGGTTGTTGCAGCCAAAGTGCAGGACCCAGCACTTGGTCTTGTTGAACCTCACCCCATTGGCTTCAGTCCAGAGATCCAGCCTGTCCAGATCTCTCTGTAGGGCCTCTCTACCCCCAGGCAGATCGACACTTCCTGCCAGCTTGGTGTTGTCTGCAAACTTACTGAGGCTGCTCTCAATGCCGTCATCCAGGTCATCAATAAAGATATTGAAGAGGACAAGCCCCAGCACCGACCCCTGGGGAACACCACTCATGACTGGTCGCCAGCTGGATTTCACTCCACTCACCACCACTCTCTGGGCCTGGCCCTCCAGCCAGCTCCTTACCCAGCAAAGGGTGTACCTGCCCAAGGCACGGGCTGCCAGCTTCTCCAGGAGAATACTGTGGGAGACAGTGTCAAAGGCTTTGCTGGGAGACAGTGTCAAAGGCTTTGCTGGGAGACAGTGTCAAAGGCTTTGCTGAAGTCTAGGTAGACCACATCAACAGCCTTTCCCTCATCCACCAGACGGGTCACTCGATCATAGAAGGAGATCAGGTTGGTCAAGCAGGACCTGCCCTTCACAAACCCATGCTGGCTGGGCCTGATCCCCCGGCTGTCCTGCAAATGCCACGTGATCTCCCTCAGGACAATCTGCTCCATAACCTTCCCTGGCACCAAGGTCAGGCTGACAGGCCCGTAATTCCCGGATCCTCCTTACGACCCTTCTTGTAGATGGGAGTCACGTTGGCAAGTTTCCAGTCTTCTGGGACCTCTCCAGTTGACCAGGAACGCCGATAGATGATGGAAAGCGGCTTGGCTATCTCTTCTGCCAGCTCCCTCAGTACTCTCGGGTGGATCTCATCCGGCCCCATGGACTTGTGGCAACCCAGGTGGAGTAGTAGGTCTCTGACCATTTCCTCCTGTATCATGGGGGGTTTGTTTCGCTCCCCATCCGAGACTTCCAGGTCAGAGAGTAGAGTGCTCTGAGGACAACTGGCCTGGCTTTTAAAGACAGACGTAAAACAGGCATTGAGAACCTCAGCCTTTTCATTGTCCTCAGTGGCCACATTCCCAGCTGCGTCCAGTAAAGAATGGAGATTCTCCTTGGTCCTCCTCTTACTGTTAATATATTTGTAAAAGAGTTTCTTGTTCCCTTAATCCCAGCAGCGAAGCTTAATTCGAGCTGGGCCTTTGCCTTTCTAATTTTCTCCCTGCACATCCTGGCAACCTCTTTGTATTCTCCCTGAGTTACCTGTCCCGTCTTCCACAGGAGGTAGATTCTCTTTTTCTCCTGGAGCCTCAGGAAAAGCTCCCTGTTCATCCACGCCGGTCTCCTTCCCCGCCGGCTCATCTTGCGGCTCAGGGGGACAGCCTGTTCCTGCGCCTTCAGGACTTCCTTCTTGAGGAGCAACCAGCCTTCCTGGACCCCTTTACCCTCCAGGACCAAATCCCAAGGGACCCTTCCTACCAGCCTCCTGAACAATTCAAAGTCTGCCCTCTGAAAGTCCAAGGTCGCCATTTTGCTGCCTCCTCTCCTGGTTCCACCAAGAATCGAGAACTCTACCATTTCATGGTCGCTATGACCAAGGCAGCCCCCAACTTCCACATCCCCCACCAGACCTTCCCTGTTTGTAAACAGCAGGTCTAGCAGGGCACCTCCCCTGGTAGGTTCTCGGACCAGCTGCAGAAGGAAGTTATCTTCCACACACTCTAGAAACCTCCTAGACTGCTTCTTCCGCGCCGAGTTGTATTCCCAGCATATATCAGGGAAGTTGAAGTCTCCCATGAGGACAAGGGCAGGCGATCGTGCAACTTCAGCCAGCTGTTTATAGAACGCCTCATCTGTCTCTTCATCCCGGTTAGGCGGTCTATAACAGACCCCCACCAGGATGTCTGCCTTGTCAGCCTTTCCCTTGATTCTAACCCACAGAGCTTCAACGTTGTCTTCCCCAGTTGCAAGTTCAATAACATCATAACAGTCTCTAACATACAGAGCCACGCCACCACCCCTCCTTCCTTGCCTATCCTTTCTGAAGAGCTTGTAGCCATCCATCGCAGCACTCCAGTCATGGGAGCGATCCCACCATGTTTCCGTAATGGCAACTAGGTCATAGTTTGCCTGCCCCACAAAGGCTTCCAGCTCATCCTGTTTGTTGCTCATGCTGCAGGCATTGGCATAGACGCACTTCAAGCTGAGCCCCTTGCCTCACCCCTAATCCCGATGCCCGCCTAGGCACACCTCTTGCAGGGCTGGTTTTATCCCCTTCCCTCTTCCTCTCTAGTTTAAAGCCCTCTATATAAGCCCTGCCAGCTCCTGGGCAAGGATGCGTTTCCCCCTTTGAGACAGGCCGGACCCATCAGCAGACCTCAGGCCTGGTCTAGCCAAAGTTGTTTTTGTTTTTTTTTTTAAACTTTGATTCCTACATCAGAAAGTTTATAGTTGAGTTTGACTTCAGCTCATTTTCAGATCACATTTCCCTGGATAGACTATTCACTAAGGGGAAGAAACTCCAACTCTCCATATTGGAATTAGGAGGAAAAAGAACCAAATAGCTTTCTTTAGGAAAGCTCATTAGGAAATAATTTAAGGTGCAGAAGTTTTGCTGACTTTTTTTAAGCATTAACGTTAATAAAACTCACAGAAGAAACACTGACCCTTTGTCACCCAGCTGCTAAACTTTTTCCCTTCATTTTTTCCCTCATCCACTGGCATCACCTGAGTGATGCATGCTTGATTATTGTAAACACTGCCACTGATCATCATAGTTAAAGAGGTAAAAAAGTAACAATGTAAGTCACATCTTGCATTTTCAACTACTGAAAAACAATTTACATGAAGAAATCAGAAGAGGAAAGAAAGCCTTCACTAGTAGAATAACATCTCACTGAACTTCAAGTAAGTACCTTCCACAACAACTTGCATTGCTAAAGGACTTTTTCCATGCTAAGACAGAAGCAAGCACTGTTCCTATAAAACTCATAGATAAGGCTCTATATGCTAATAAGAGTAGCGACTAATCTTGTTTTAACTATTCACAGAGACAGGCATCTCACATGTTACTTCATTAAGAATTTCCTTGCCATAAGAGTGACAAAAATGTATAGGAACTACGCAGTTCTTGAATAAATAGCTAATCACACCATTTGTGTCTGTTCCCAGAGGTGGAAAGTAGTCTTTCATTTGGTCAGATTCACTACTGGACTGCTAGGATTGTCACCACTTGTACTTCAAACCACTAAAAAGGTTCTCCTGCTGTTCCAGACCAGCAAATTCACTGCTAGCCTTGTAATACTCTTGCTTATGAAAGGTAGCATTGAAATTGGCTACAAGAGAAGAAAATTAAGCTCCAAACATGAGAAGAAAATCAGGGCAAGTTCCAGTGCATCCTTTTCCCTTTCCTCAGACCTAATTACTTATTCTAACATAATTATAGCTCTTACTGAAACATTAATCTAGTACATACGCAACCAGATACAGCAAAAGCATTGAATGCTATATACATCTTGAAAATCTCCATAATTCCTTGAATAAGGCCAACACGAGCAACATACTGAAGTGCTCCATATAATAACTCACCATCGATTGTGTTTTAGAGCAGTTTTTCAGCTCTCAGAAAAGTTTCTCATACAATTAGATTACCGTTCAAAACCAGTGGATGTTTTGTGTAAATGATAGGATATGAGTTTATTCTCACTGGAAATATGTTAAACATAAAACATTCCCACCCATGCAGAGTGGATCTTGATAAATATCTTCAGAAAAATCAAACCACTGCTTGCTTACTCCAGCACCAACTGGTCTTATATCACAAGCATTTGCTTGCATTTAAGTAGCTCTCTTATTTGGCAAGCAGAATTTCTAACTGCCAGATGGGAAACTGCATCAAGCTTCAAGGGCACAAGATACTCTGAGTGAGCACTTCTTCGGTCTCACTCAAGGTACTCAGTGAATGTTTTCCACTTACCACTGCAAGACATAAAATAAGATCCCCAGAGACAGGTGGTTTGATATCGTGTAGTTTTACTCCCTTTTTGTTTGTTTATAACTATAGGCATACATTACAGGTGTAAGCACATTGCCTGTCATTAAATGTGAGCACCTTGCCTACTATGACCAGTCACTCAACAACAATTTCCAGAAGAATGAGCAGGGCCACATAATAGGAAGATTCAGGGATGGAATTGAACACCTGTCAGCAATGGCAAACGATAAATGAGTGCTGCCAGCAGTATGAGATCCCTCACTGGGAAAGACTTGAGAGAAGCATGACATGCCAGTGCCATACCAGTGATTCTGGCAGCGCAGACAGATCCCAGAGACATCTCCTATTCTTAGGAAATAGGAATTAGGACTGACTACTATTACTCACACTAATGAGTACACTTAGGTCACTTAAATCCACCATCACTTCTTGCATATGCTTCATATACTTTCAGCAAATTGGTGTTCTTCAATACTCAACTTTTAAATTCCTTAATTACTAAAACTATTTTAAACAGAAGTTGAGTACCTTCAGTATCAAATACTACTGTTATTTTCCATACAAAAACCACAAGAACCTGTTGCTTTCATACTGAAGATGCTTGGGTTTAGTCCAGGCATTTCTCACTTGCATTACATATTTTCTTCCACCTGTTAGCTGACCAAAGACAGCAGAGTGGGGAAATCTCTACAAGTCTGTACTTATTTATAGTACCCTTCTCTTTCATACTAATTCATTTTAACATATCTTCAAAGGAAAAAATATGGAGAAATTTAATAAACACCACATTTGGTATCAGGAGGATTTAACATATGAGAATGATCAGGCTAGTACTTAAGATTTCATACCTTGCTAAAACCCACAGATGATGAAATAGTAGAAATGTAGGGATAATTAAAATAAAAGGCTTACATATTTGTCTTCTTTGGAAGCACATTAAGTAGAGCCATTTTTGCCTTTTATGAAAAGGCTTTTTTAAAATATTCATTAGAGTTGTGCAGTGATTACTGCCTCCTGAACACCGCTGTTTATCAGCCTACACAAAAAAGCAGCTAACAGGCTGCATATCTGGTAACAGAGCATGCAGACATCACAAAAAAGTCACATTTCCAATTTTCTCACTTTTAAAAATTAAATTCTCTTTTTCTTCTTTGATGTTCAAAAGTATTCTTGCTTATACACTCTTGGTTTCACTCCTGAGAACTCCCTGATAAAGCTCACTGTTGCTGTGGGGCTCTATTTCTGTCTGTAATTACCCTCCCATAATTGCTCTTAAAAAAATAAAATAAAAAACCATCACACATCTGTTGCTACTCATTACCATTTCTCACTGCTGTATTTCTTACGCAGTTTGAAAGCATCTTTGATTATGTAAACATTGAAGGTTTTCAGTCTCTTCTACAAAAGAAAACCAGATGGGTTAAAATAATTTGGATTAAAATACTGTGCTGTTTTCCATCTCGTGTACAAATAAAAACAAAATAGGACCTGGAGGGCTCCCAAAGTCCATCAGCAGCACCCCACACCCAAATCCCCAGCACCATCACTGCCGCACGTGAGGACTAGCACACATCCAGCGTACCTGCTCAATAGCTGCAGTGTTAGACTGCAGGTATTTAGTGGCCAATTCATTGATGTCAGTCCAATTCATCAGATTAATCAAACAATTAAGCAAGCGTAGCTTTCTCTAGTAAGTATGCTCACTTATTAGCTCCCGTCTACTTGCAGATGTTCCAGCAAAATACTCTATATGAGCTATAGGCCAATGGCTAGTTCAGTGCTTCTATGTTCTTCTTGGCATCTGGGTTCATTAAACGTACAGCACCATTAAGCACTGATCAACCTCATCTAGTACAGACAACAACTATGTCATTTCCACTTCCTTAACCTCCTGAAGCCTACCCTTAACTTACTATGAAATACATCTAGGCCAAGTCTCCAGTACTAAGTTTTCATGGTGTTGTAACCTATAGCACTGAAACCAGTACTTCAGATGCAACAGGACTGGGAAACAACTCTTACATCCTTTCATTTTTTAAACAGCTGCAAAACATTACAGAATACGTCCTCTACATTTAATTGTTGATTCCTGTTAGAGTGACTTTGAGATCATGTGATTAAGTATCACTATTGGGTTTGAACGCAGTTTCACACTTAAAATTGTCCCTGCTTTCGAGGAACAAAAGGACAATGACAAAGATGTCATTGCTCACCTGAGCCTAAAGAGAGCTTGGCCTGTTGGGTATGCTTGTGATGTCCCTGGTGCATTTTATTTTAAGTTGATCATTGAGCAATTATTTGCTCACTTCATATTTATAATCAATCAGTGCTGGTCAAAAGAACAGCAAGCCACACAATCCAGTGTGGGGTAGAAACATTCTGTTTACATATGAAACATCAGGTGAGGAATTGTGTAAGTGATAGTTAGCAACAACATCAAGTTTCCCATTATCTACTGACCTCAAGTTGCTAAGTAAATATTAATTTATCAGTAATATTACATAACTGTCCCCTTCGCCCCTAATACTGCACTGACTTGTTTCCTCTTCAATAGTTTGATTTGGAAAAAAATTGAGAGTAGAAATTCATATTGATTTGTTCAGAAAGTAATCAGTCTGTTCATTTCTACTTTTTCCTATCCATTCCACAGCAAAAAATACCACTTTCTGAGTTAGCTACTAGCAAGATAGCTCTGAGCTAGTATTTCAACATACTGCCTAGTGGCAACAAGTCAATTAAGCTATCTCTAACAGACACTGTGAGATGTCCTTTAACACCTAGAAGACTGCTTCAGTAGTTTCCCAAGAGAAAACATGCAAGCCTGAACAGTTTTCTGCAGCATTTAAATATTTTATACATTCGAGAGGCTGTTGATGAAAATATCTGGACTAAACAAATTAAGCAGACCAAAGTTATTAACAAATTGCATACTCTTATGAAGTAGGTACTTGTGCTCTTCAAGCCAGAAGATATTTACAGTATTATCAGCACACTTGAAGATCATTTCACAGACAAACTTCACACATCAAAAGAACAAATCTCTTACTGCAAACCTTTCACTTCAAGTGTTTCTGCAAGCTGAGCTAGTCTGCTTAAAACTCAAAAGGAGTCCTTTTGTTCCTCGAAAGCAGGGATAATTTTAAGTGTGAAACTGCGTTCAAACCCAATAGTGATACTTAATCACATGATCTCAAAGTCACTCTAACAGGAATCAACAATTACCCTAACTGCAGTGCATCACCCCAGGTGATCACCACAGTCTTCTCCTAAAGAAACAATTTTCCTTCTGTGGAGTTATCGAAATGACAAATAACACTAGAGAAATAATTCTATATACACCAAGGCCCAAAGCAATGCACTAGGACTTCATTTAATTATTTTTTTATTTTTTTATTTTTTAACTCACAGGAATCATCTGTTGGACAGGATTTAATCATACAGAACATACTGATATGTATATATATATAGTAACCTATAGCACTGAAACCAGTACTTCGGATGCAACAGGACTGGGAAACAACTCTTACATCCTTTCATTTTTTAAACAGCTGCAAAACATTACAGAATATGTCCTCTACATTTAATAGATTTAAATTAATGAAATTCCTAGTTCTTATTACTTGAAGATTCTCTTTTCTGGAATAGCATCACACTCAAGCATGAACTGAAATAACTATCAGCACATTATCTACTGCTCCGTGGCACTACCATTTCATCAGTGTCAATATACTGATTTGCATAGCAAACTTCTCAGTTCAAACATGGTTGCTTTCAGATGTAAAGGAGAAAGCTACACAAGGACTGCACAATTACAGTAACAGAACACCTGAACTGTTAACAGTGATTGGTTCCTAAGAACACCCAATGTGGTAAATAAATTCAGTTTGACTTGTTGATAATAGTGATATACAGAACAAAAATTGCCTCGAGGTTTTAAAAGTAAAATAGATGCATGCCGACGGGGACATTTTAAAATAGCTCTTCAAAGATCTCACAGGAATGTACCTATAGGAACCGGAAAAACAGAAGTGACTTAAGGAAATGACCTCTATAAATGAGCTTGAGAAATTAACATAAAATTAATTCTCCACATTTTTAATCCTTCCTATTTCATGTCAGCCAGCCTTCTAAATTCTGCCTCCAAAAGGGGAATATGAACTAAATGCTACAGGACTTGACATTTGTTCTTCTTTCACCTCCCTCTATACTGTGACCCTGGATTGGTCTTCTCTGCAAATACAAACACAACCACTTCTGAGGGAACAGCTCATCACTCGGTCATCATCTGCATGTTGTCATCAGTCCTTTCCTTCCCATTCACACTGAAGCTTTGGCGATTCCTCTCATCTTCACAATCACTGCTTTCCCGTCCATCCCTGCAAGAATTTCTCCGAGCTACTTATTCTCAGCACCATACATTACTACTATTTTAACTTGGTTTAAAGCAACAGCCTCACTTCCCTCAGACATTTTAAACGCTTCTGTAAACACCACCTTCCTGATTCACTGTTCTGATGAGGACCCAAATGTTTTCTTCCACAAGTCTTTGCTAGCTCTCATGTTAACAAAAGTGGGCTACCCACAAGTGCCCATACATAGCACTTATTTTTCAAAGCCAATAGTAGAATATTACTTACAACACTGTGAAGCAAGTCTTCACTGATTCACTAATATTTCCAGCCTGTACCTGTACTGCTGTCCCAGCCTAACCCACGACCATAATGGCCCTGGGTTCACAAGATCCCACAATGCACAAAGAGACCTGAATCTCTGCTCTGAGTTTCACGGTGCAGATCACCCATGAAGACATTTTTCCATAAATAAGCCCCACTCCCAGGAGCGTTAAGCCAGTAATATCTCAAAAATGCATATCAACTTATGTCTTCTGTAATTGATTTTTCACCTGTAGCTTGTCATTAATACAAATGGAAGTCCACAGTAATTAAACTAACGTCAGTTATCACTGTCTTAGTATCTGTATACTCTGCAATCCTCTCAAAAAAAAAAAAACTTAACAATCAAATACTTCTGAATACCAATTTAAATTTAAGCCTAACTGAATTCTTAAACAGAAGACTAATCCATAGATAATGGCTGTCACATACAGAGGTAAAATTTAAGGAGCCATGAGAATTTTGTAAACAGACAATCCAGTTTCTTATTTAAAATCGTATTTACTCCATGCACTCTTGATTTTCAATCTTTGTTCAAGATTGTCTAGAACTCTGAAAGTTATCTCTAGAACTTGGACAATTTTCTCCTGTAAAAATATCCAGTCAGTGCTGAACAGAATGCTGCATAATTCTCCCTCATTTAACACAATAAAATGCCAATCTGAAATATGTAAGTACTTTGAACAAAATACTTGGAAACTGAGGTGCTTCAGCATTAACTGATCTGAAAGCCAATTTGAGTCAACAAAAGAAGGTGCATTACAGAATCACAGAATTGTGGGGGCTGCAAGGGACCTCCAGAGATCATCAAGTCCAATTCCCCTGCAAAAGCAGGCTCCCTGCAGCAGGTTGCACAGATAATGCACAGGTGCATTATCTACAGGGATATTCAACTTTTAATTTTCACTAACTTGTCTCAACTATTACAGCTCCTCGAATTCTTTTCCATAGTAAATTATGAAATGGTTATCGTTAATTCAAGTCTACATTTTCTTGTTTCAATAACACCCTTAGCAAATACTCTGCATGCGTGATTATCTTCAGCTATTCTCACCATACTGCAGATCTTTCTTTGCTTGATGAAGAATTGAGCTAGCAATGCTTCTGCTAATTTGTTAGCTGTTGGAAACATCCATTAGTCAGTCATCAGAAATTATTATGTCCTCCAGGGCACCAAGAAACATATTGTACCAAACTAATGAGTAGGTCACATATCTGCTATGTCTAGCATCTTCCTGAGCCAGCTTACTCCCAAGGCCTTGCCATCTGTTGCATACATTGTACTTTCAAAAACTGAAGTTTCTAGCAGCATGCTTTTTTGTGTGTGTGTAAAAAAGCATCACATATCATACACAAAAGTCCTTCATATGTTTAGGCTGAGTTCTGTTTCCAGCTTTTGTTTTTGTTTGCAGGGGAGAAAACCAAGCCAGCAGATTGCTTCAACTCCTTGAAGAGAAGTTGGAATGGGGGGAAAAAGAAAACAGTCTACTCAGCCTTTCATTTTAAGACACTTGGCAGCAGAGAAGCTAGAACACACTGCAGAGCGCTGCTTGCCCCTTCTAGTTACAATCATTTATAAACAGAAGCATTAAATGCCTCCCACAGTTAACTTGCAAAACAATAGCCTTCCCATCGTAAAATTTGACTATTCATCTCTCATGGCAATTACTAGCCCTATTTTCACGTGCATAAACTTGTTTTAAATTTTCAGTCAGAAGTCATTTTAAAATTTACAGTCAGATGTAAAACACTATTTTCCATTCAAGTTATTCAATGATAATCCTGAATTTTACCTGCAAACTAAGAGGAAAAAGTCATGTGAGACAGCTTTTGCTGGCAAATGCTATGAAGATATGAATGAAAATGGGAAGAACCTGACATGTCAAAATAACTACATAGATTTCTCTTGAAAACAAACTTTCCATACGTTGTGTCTAACTAAAAAGCCATTTCCAGAAGCAGTTCTCTCCAAAAACTACTGAACATTGGAGCTAGGCTTAACTCAAGGAACAATATCCATGTTTTCCAAACATTAGCAGATTAGCATTTTATTGGTGACTTTAGAGAACAGTTGTGTTTAGAAAAATACAAATTTATAGACAATAACAATCTCCCCCTCCCCATCAGAGAACATTGAAGCATGCAGCACTAACATGATCATCTGGACCCCAAGAATAAGATTATGAAAGTCTTAAAACCGAGGAACAGTCCTATATTGTGCAGATCAGCAAACCCATCAAATCTCAATACTGACTGCAAACTACTCACCAGTTTGAGCTACCAGAACTCTGCTCACAGACCTGCGACTAGAAAGGGTCAACAATGCCTCAATTTCTTACAGTCATCTGCAGTACTGAGTTACCCATTCAAGTTCTAAAATCGTATTTATATGTGTTAATCTTCACTTCCTTATTGATTGTTATAGGGTACTGTTGCATCTTTCTTTGAACATCATAAAAGTTTATGACAGTTCCTGCTGGGGAAGAAAACTGACTAGTTAATATTTTATTTTACGTAACTGCTTTACTAGTAACAGTAACATCATAACACAAGCACAGCACAAGATAGCGAGCATCATGCACATGCCATGAGAGGAAAAATCTCCTATCTTTCAACAATTAGTTACTCCCCAGATAACAATTAATGTTTGGGCAATAACCTCTTAAGTGTGGATGGAAATAAAATTAATTTATAATCACAGCTAGAACAGCAAGATGTACCTTCATTAAATGTTCTGTTTAATAGGCTGTACTGTATTATTTAAGTGATGATGAAGTGCCTAGTCCTGTAAAAAGTGTGAGTACAAAAAAGAGGAACTGGCACACACTGCACTCAGTGTATGCCACATAAGCCCTATTTTTCCTTCTTGAATCATATCTTCAAAAATGAAGTCATTACAATGGTTTACCTTTATTCTCAAATAACTGTAGTGTAGCTATAATGCTGCCTAAGTACCTAAAAGCAACCTCCTTCCTTAAATCACACAACTACTAAGGGCCCAGCCTTTGATAGGAGGGGCCCTGGAAGCCATACAGAAATTACCAGGACAGTCCATCCTTCCCCAACCCAGACAAAACCCAGCTAACTTGCAGAGCGTCCAATAAAGAGACAAGTCAGCCTGATCCACCATGCCAAACACTACGTATGCATTGCCCCACACTAAACATTGCTAACCTGTAGTCAAGCAGATGAACCACTTGACAGTCAGCTAATACCCGCAAAAAAGTTAAAATATTGAAAAATGGAAGCAGAACATCAACCTCAGCTAACTGGATTCAGTAGTTCCTTTCCTGCATGTGCTTGCCTGATACTTTGGCCTATTTTCACAATTTGTACAGCTGGGAATACCCTTCTCAGAGTAGTAGTACATTAAGATGTTCTAGAACATCGTTCTACTCCAAAATCCATTATTTTGAGTGTCTGAGGTTTCTTTGGGTTTTATGTTATCAATCTTACTTTGATGTAGCATGACCAAATAACAAGTGCGTGTTTTTTTTTCCTTTGGAAAGAAAATAAGTAAAATTGCTCAGCCACTATCAAGTCTCAATACATGCATCTTCATTAAAATACAAGAAGTTTGACAGAATTCCTTAACTATGGATTCTGAACAAACAGTTTTAAATTTCTTCTGTTTAGGAAATAATATAGTGTCTAGCTACAGACAACCACTTTACTTCAACAGATGTGATGAAAGAAGTGACTACAATGAAGTGTGTTATAACCAGAAAATACAGTTCATAATGCTATTCAAAAATCTGAAAACAAAACCTTGGGGCAAAATATAAACAAATTTCAAGGCACACCACAAGGAATATACAACCACTGCAACTGAAGAAAATGGAGTGTTATCACGAAAATAGCCACTTCCAAAATAGTAATAGTATCAAAACAGTTTTGCTTGAACTTCAAAATAGTAAAGGATGAGACAGTCAAAAATACTTCATCTCCCTACATAATTATAGAACTAAGTAACGCCTGCATTATATATACGCAACCAGACTGTATCAATATAGTCTGTGGTAAAACATTTGGTTGTACTACAGCTATTACCCACACGGAGTAAAAGGTATGTAGGCATCAGAAATAGTTTAGTTCAATCTGATACTGGATATTTAGACTTCCAGAACATGGCTACATCTGTACTGAATGAGCTTTTCACTATGACAAGGATATTCTGCTTTGAAGGTGTCTAGAAGACATTATGAGAAGCAGAAAGCTCAACCAGAATGGAGAGCTCACTGCATCCAGAAGTAGCGCCTTACTAAGCCCTTCCTTGCTGCTTTCATGGATATCCTGCTGTAAACAGCTAGCTTCCACCAGATGATCTGGGTTGCATCAGTAACATGTGCTCAAAACAACGTATTGCCTTCTTCTAAATAAAACCTAGGATATTCATGGATTTTAAAAAGTAATTTCATAGGAATAAAGAAAACTTACGTTCTTCATATACAAGGAAAAAAACACTTTTCCTGAAAGTAAACAATCTGTGCACATAGAGCCTTAGTTTCCCCATAACAATCCCATTACTTTCAGTGAAACAAGAGGTCACTGTTAAATCAATCCAATCTTGCAATATTCTATCATCATAGACATGAGCTATTCCAGGCTTTTTATCACCCACAGAACCATAAATTGATGGTTCCACGCTTGAACTTCCACACAAGAACACCCCAACCTGTAATTCTGTATTTTTCCACTTTGAGCACAGTAGAAATACCTCAGTGCATTTGCCCTAGCAGTGGTGTTGCTTAAGCAGCATGCCAGAAGGAACCACCAGAAAGGTCTGCTGGGCAGAAGGACATCTGGTGTCACTTACACAGTTTTAAGTGGAAATGCAGCTAAAAAAAGAAAGAAGAATTATATTAGTTCATCCACTACCTGTGAGTAGGAGGTCTCAGTGGGGTTGTCAGAGGAAAAGATATTTCATCAACAAGATGTCAACCAAGTGATTGTCAACCCTACTACAGTTCTTCACAGCCCCAAATACTATATACAGTAATGATGAAAAATTATATGTCAATATCTGGCCACTTAAATTACAGCAATGAAACCTTTTCAAAGGGTTTTTGGCTGAAGACTTCATTACTATGTTTACTTTAAAAGCTCTACTTCTGTACTGTAGAAGTAGAATATCATACTATTTTCCCCTCTAAGTGTGTTATCTGGACCAACTGCAAGAATGTGATTAAATACCCTGCATGAATTCGTTACAGAAGAAAGGTATTCATTTAATCTATGTCCCTTTCTACCCAAGTTCCTTTACAGTTCACTATTCTGAGGAGTGGACAGCCTCGTCTTCCAGAAGCACTTTGTTCTTGGAAATGCACTTCAGAGGTGAGCAGGTGACCCTTGAGGATTAAAATTCTGCTACTGGATATGCCCCACAGCAGAGGTATGTCAGCTTGTCTGCTATTTTAGCAGCATTACCTAGTGCACAGAAGGACAAGACAAGCTTTAAGGGTTTCAGATAGGAAACGCATTCAGACAAGAGAAAAGCTAGGAGAAATGTAAAAACACAGTAGCAAGCTTCCAGGTTATGCTGGAGGCTGAGAAAAGGTGCCTGCTGCGGTATACAGGAGCTCTGACATGTTATGAAGCGGTGTAAAAAACCCTGGATTACATCTACAGTACTGCATTGAACCTTCAGGCATCCGTGGAGAAGGCAAACTGTCCCTTAAAGACCGAGGTGAGGACTTAGGAGACAGCGAACACGGCTCTAGACAAAAATACCATGCAACTTTGTTTGTCCAAAAGCATCAGGAGGCAGAGGTTCTGAGGATAAACCTGGTATTATCAATGCTCATCTTCAAGGTCACTTACCAGTTTACTACACACAAGTCTCTAGCTATGAGTCCAGAGAATTTCTGTCAGGGAACAGAAAAGTCTATTTATCAGTGTTTTGGTTTTTTTAAATGGAGTGATAGTCTGAACAGCAAACTAAGTCAATTATATTCAGTAACTCATAACAACTGCCTGGTAGAAATACAAGAGTTTCATATCACAGAGGAACAGAGGTCAGGAAGGTTCAACTACTGGGAGTGGGGCACTGCAAGCCTGACAAAATTAAGCAACTGTGAATGCTACCCCAGAGGACTGGAGTCTCTGCATCAACTTTCTCCAATAAAGAGCAAGTTCACCTAAGATTAGGGTCAGGGCACAGAGCAGGACCTATTTGCTGACTTGTGCAGAAGTACATAAAGAATTTGATGGATGAAACAGCTTCCTAAGCATCTGCAGCTCCAGCAGGAGCTCTCAGCACGCATAAGCACTGAGAGTTCACAAGGAATTATTCATAGGAAGAACAGACACTCCTGCAGCACTAGATGAGCAAACCATTAGCTCAAATCAAACAGGAGACACTGTACTTTTAGATTTGATGCATTGGGTTGCCAACTCCCAGTAACTGAGGGGAGCTTACAGTAACAACCTGAAGCACATTTGGAAACTGAAGTTAAACTGATAGACAGATAAATGGGAAGATAAGCTATTAACAGTATTAGTAATACTGTAAGATCCCACACAAAGTAATAGACATTTAAGTTGACTTAAACAGCTTTGATACACATTCGGAACTGCTGTGTACACAGGAGTTCTTTGACATCTTACACTTAAGTCTAGGCTACAAAAGAAGTGTAACCTCCTAATTTTTATTTATCTTTAAAGAAAAAAGCTTTGTAGAATAATATTCTGGAGACAGACCTCTTGAAATCACCTTTTTGTTTTGCAGTTACTGACGGAAACAAAGAAACAAAGGCAGTCTCTTCTAATCACATGGCTACAAAGCTACAAATGGCTATTATGGCAGAATGCCATTCTACAACAAAAGGTTCAGAGTTATACACCCATAGTATGTACACACTCATTTCAGAAACATCCTCAGCACTGCACCTTCACATTTAGTGATACTAAATGCACAGTCACTATTTGGAAAGAAAACAACTGTTTATCAGCAGTCTGGCTCTGAAGCAGATGACCCTTGATTAACGTCTGATCTTAAACCAAGTAATCAAAACCATAAACAGGTTTTCATCTAGAAGTCTCAGATTTAGCAAGCAGCCGAAGTACCTCACTAAAAATGCCCATTATGTTTCATACTATGTAATTAGGGAACCAAATGTGCTGAGCTTCACTTAAATGCCACCAGAATACTTCCAAACTAAGAATATTGTAGATGCTTCATGGCTCTGAAGTGGACCTCTAAGTGTTACTGTCACAACCTGCCACTGGAGATCCACTCTGGCACAGTACAATTGATACATACAAAAAACATGTTTTAGTTCAAAGCCTGAAAATCCTGAGTTCTCTGCAAAGCCTAGCAGAAGCAGGTAGGATAAAACAATAAATCACAACCTTAACAGCATCTTTAAATGCCTGTCTACTGCTGCACCTACCCTCCACACTTTCAGAAGAGATATATTTAAATACACTTTCCACTCCACTAAGATTCACCACTTAAATGGACTCCTAGTCCACACTGCAAGTTCCGTAGCCCACTCTACAAACATAGGATTGCAGTTTTGCTTCATTTTTTTCCTTATTACCAACCTCCCCCCTGTACCACTAGAAACGATGAATGTAGGAATTAGTAATCACCCAAGTTGCGCTTTTCCTTCTTTATGGTTGTTTGCCAGTGTTTCAAATAAGCTCAAATGCAATTTTCAGAATTTAATGCAGCCTATTTTTAGGCAATGCAGAAGGTCTGATTACAATTTTTTTTTTTTCATTTTACTGTTTGGTATAAGATGGGCATTCACATTTAATCATATCCATAGATAGCCTCAATGAATACAAATGTGTTACATTATCTTTAAATAAATGAATGTCAATATGTTCTAGGGTAACAGAAGTAATTGCATATTGATAACAGTCATTATCATAAGTCATGGTTGCTGGCAGAAAATCCACTTGTATTTTTTAATAAGGTGCAATATTATGGTCTATTTTGAGATGATAGCTTTCTATTTCCCCATACATAATACGTACAATATCATTCCAATATAGCTGGCAGACCCTGAAAATAGATAAAAATTCAGAATGCAAACCTGCAAATTGTCAGATTTTACAGTCTTTTGAAGCCAGGGTGGATATTCCAAGTACCTCAGCAAAACAGATATGAAGGAATCATTATCTGTGCCAGGCTGATGTACCTTCTATTCCACTTACCATGGCAGATAACAGTGACTAGTACATTATCCTGAACTCACATAGCCAGGTATTTCAGATTTTGCTTTCTAGTTTATTGTAGTTTGAAAAGTAATCTGAAAGACACTCAAGAAGAGGACATCTTTTCCTCATTTTTAAGAGGCGTCAAACTTTAAAGCTAACTCAGATATTCTGGATATATCTGCTACAGGAGAGAAAGGAAGTCATAATATCCAGTATCAAGATTGGAGGCTTACATTCTGTGCTGCTACTCAATGTCTTTGCTTTAAAGGAGCAGAAAGAACTTGATAAAATAAGCAGACAAATGCAAAGCCCTGCACCACGGACAGAAGGCTCCGTGAAACAGCACAGATTGGAAAAGGATATGCTGCCAAGGTCTCTTGTGGTCAGGGATTTTAACACCAGCTGATAGCATGCAGATAAGTGAGAGCATAGCAAGGTCCAAAAAACAAATTAAAAAAAAAAAAGCCAAGTGTCTGCATCCCTCTCCTTGGGGGTTGTGTGGCTATTCCTGGAGAACTCTGCCTAGTTTTGAGCCTCTGCACCCAAGAAATATTTGACAGCTGGGACCAGGCCAGCACAACACCATTATAACAGCCTTCTGAATGGATGCTTAAAGGGAGTCACCCTTTACAAGGTGTGAAATATTTACTGCAGATGACATACTGAGATGTCCAACTCTTGCAAGAACGTAAACCTCCAGGGTGGAATGCACTGGATAATCCATTCCATGACAGTTCTTTAAGGTTGCAGGTCACATTGCTTAACTGCTGGCAAGCACCAGGGGAGCCTGCAACGCTGACTCTAACAAAAAAAAACAACGTGGTGCGTGGAGCACCCACAGCCGAAGTCCACGATCACCCTGCAAGGCTGGGGACATGACACAACTGGAACCAATAAACTCATTTTTCTGCAGCAGATCTGAGCCAGCAGTTTGCTGCCTTTCTATAAAAAGAACTTCACAAAACAAAGGTATGTTTGACTAGAATCATTCAAGCTCCACCTAGCAGTAAGAAATAGGATAAAAACAGCTGAATTGAGAAGGAACTTAGGGGGTGCACAGATATCACTGCAAACAAGCCAGGATGAGTAGATGAGCAGAGGCTCTCTCTGAACCCTTCCCAGAGGGCCACCTAATTGGGTTAGATTCACACACTCAGTAATGTCAAGTGCTTCCCCAAAGAACTCAGAAGTCTCTGAAGAGTTTTCCCGTAGCTCTATACAACTGTAGTCAGCCATACTATTCATGTTCTTGGTTAACCTCATACACTTTGCAGACAGTGCATTTACCACCAGTAATCCAAAAGAACACATAAACTGTTGTTTTAATAATCGCTCATCTAGTCTTGAGAGTTCTCTCGGAGCACAGCTAAGTTCCTTAGCAGCTGTCGCGAGAGAACATTTGAATGCAGCTAGACAAAACGGGCAGTGCACGAGATGCGAGACCAAATTGTGACAGGCCGTATATTGAACACGACAGGACTTACAGTTAAGATACGCAGGAAGATAAGCGAGGAAAGCCGTACAGCAGAGCGCGGCGCCGGCGGCCGCACCCAGAGGCGCACATGGCACAGCCTCTCGCAGGTCTCACAGAGAAGGCAAACACCAGGAACTCTCCGTACGGCAGTGCCATCGCTGTGCCTCGCGGGCAGGGTTTTTGTGCAGTTGAAGTTTGTAAAAAGTACTTTTACCACAAGCTAAACCCCTGAAGCACGGCCACCCGCCCTGTGGTGAAGCACGAGCAGCCGCATGCGAGCCGGAGGCGGCTGTTGCCTAGCAACCCAAATCCATCCGGCAACTGGGGCCGATTTGTACGAGCAAACCTAAGCCGCTGGTTGGTTAATTGAATCTAAAGAGCGCACCTGAAACACTGCTTGCTTAATTGGGGCCAGCTGGTGCGTGCTGCAGGCCCTCAAGGGCACAGGTGCAAGCAGTGCAGGTGGTGATTAAACTTCGTGGAAAGTGCTGGAAGGACGTGTCAAATCTTGCTGTCTGTCCTCTTCTTCTCACTTTTATTCCTCCAGAGCATTAGGCAGGAGAACTTCAAAGCAAGAGTTGTTCCGGATGAGGTGACAAGAAGGAAAGCCCTGCTGCCGCTGTGCTTTTCTGATCCTTTATGGAGGCAACACGTGCCCTGAGAGCACCAGCAACTGCACAAAGCCTGCAGGATCCTCTACACAGCCTGGCTTTCCCCTGCTCCCCTCATAAACTGTGGAAAATAACTCACTCCTCTCATCTGCATTACTGACACCTACCTAAAGGCACAGCCTCTGCAAGAGAAAGGTCAATGCTAAAACATCTGCAGTTGTGACTGACTACATGAACTTAAAAATGGACTTCAGTATTCACATACCATCTTTTTTTAAATGGTAGAGGTCTGACAAGGTTGATATTACAAGTCTAGTCTAAAGCTAGCTTGAAAGTGTGCACATACAGTGATTTTGCAATATTTTACTGCCTCATGAAAGGCATCTAATTTGGACACGGAACATTTTTGTAGTGAGTAAGCATTTCTATGAATTTCAATACACAGAGTTGCCCACAGATTAAAATTTGTATGGAAAGTCGCACATTTCTGAGCTGCAAATACTCTGTGCTTAGTTAACAGTTTTTTGAGCAGGAAAGTTGTGGCTGCTATCAGGTATCATTTTCTGCTGTGCATTCTTCTTTAACTTCACAGCAAGCGTAAAAGTTGTTCTTAGGAGAAAATCACCTTTCCAATGAGAATTAATCTACTTTGGGATGCTCCCTATTTCTGGTTTCGAAGAAGCCACTCTACTTCCTACAATTTCCAGGGTTCTTAGGATTTAACAGGATTCAGTGAACAGTAACAACTCTGAAATTGGACAAAACCTTCATGGATGGTTCAGTGAGGGTCTCTGTTCAACAAAACCAAGAAATTGAACAAGATATCCAGACGTATAAGAAATAAGACTGACATCAATAGTTTTTGTAATGCTCTTAGGTGCAGCAGTAATACTCAGTATTGATTGGTATCAGAAAAGTTAGGCAGCAAAAAGGATTAAGACAGAAAAGGCTACCATTTGAAAAGAGACTTAAAAGATAGGACTGTTTACCTTCAACAATATACACAGAAAGCAATATTTTAAAAATATTTCAGATATCTTTATGCATCTCAGAACGCTAAGGAGATTTGCCTCTGTCAACACACATGTATATGGAAACTGTACTATGTGCGTGGGAGTTATCCAACTAAAATAAAGCTTTACTGGCATGTAACACTGTAATGCAATGGAAAGTACAGCAGCAGAGCAGCAAGGTCCTAGACTGCACCAAGGGAGGATATGATCAAATGCAATCACCAGGAGCACAGAAACAAAAGAAAGCAACTGCTTATCTTCAGAAAGCCTCAGGTATGCAGAGATCTCCAGCAAGATCCCCTTGCCTCCACTACCAGCCCTGAAATGAGGTCTGCGAAGGGGTGGATCCTGGCTCCAGCCCTTCCAGTCACTCAGGTGCATTGGATGTCCCTGAGCTCCCCTGGGTTGGCCCTGCCTTTCTACCAGGTGCTTAATTACTGGTTCAAGATGTGACTTAGCATTTCCACTACATGGTGGAAGGGGTTCGAAATCACAATTAATTAGATTTTCAATATGGAAGGCTGCTAACTCCATTACTGAAGTGATGTAAATGAGATCAGAATTAAGTCCAAGGATCTGTTCTCCATTTTTAAACTGGTTACCTCCCACTGTGGCAGATGTAAATACATATGGGAGAAAGAACAGAACAGATCCATCTAGTGGGAGGACAGAATACATATTGCTGTACTATGTGTGACCAGGAAGCAAAGTTTATTTTTTCACATAAAACATGGACATATGTATATGTTTTATGTATGGCATATTTTGCATTTCAGTAAGCATTACACATAAAATCAGGTCAAGTGATCGCACATAAAATATGATAAAGAAAATTCAGAAGTTATGTTGACAGTTATTTAAATCTACACATTCTGCTATATTCTCTTTATAGCTAATTTCATCTTTAGTATTTTTTGTGTTTCAGGTCAGAGTCTTTTAAGTATACAAATTTGAACTGAAATATTTATAAGAGGTAACAATGCAGTGGAGCCATGGCCTTCATGTCAATCAATCAAGAGGATCATGGTTATGCAAATGAATAATTTGCTTTTATTTTTTTTATTTCTCTAATACTTCATCCTTGCCTTGTCTGCATTCTTACTCTTAACACCCATAGTAATTTTTGTTCTACTTGTTTTGGAAGTTTTCAGCACCTTGCCAAGAAAATAGAAAACTAAGGGAGAAGTGAAAAACCTCAGACAGATAACCTTTCTTTCAAACATCTAGGCCTATTTGCTGTTTTACACTATTTCTGAGAACCAGAGTGTGCCCAGCAGCAAGCACCACTACAAACTATTTAACATTCACGTGAAAACTAATTATTATTTGCTTGTAGGTTCACCTAGGAATTTTAGATCTTTGGCCATGACTGCAGCATGGTAGAAAATATATAAAGAAGCAACTAAAAGTTGATTACTCTCCTATAGGGAAAACTAAATGGTTAATCTACTAATCCACAGCTATTCTATTTTGCTTTATAACAATGTCCCTAGTATTTAGAAAACTGGTTTAACAGGGATTGAAGCTGGATTTCTATGAGCTCATACTTGTAAATTTTAATAAATGATTTATTCATTTTGTTTTCTGTGTCACTGTGCCATTTTTGCAGCATATTTACCATGAAGCAGAAATTCAGATGAATGCTGCAGCCTGCTACAGGGGAAAATGAGAACACTGGAAAAATGAAATATCTTAAATGTGTGCAGAGGTGAAAGCTTAAGTCAATGGTCTCCTTATGCAAGTGTGCAGACAGTCTAACTAAACACAGTGAAAGTGAGACTCCAATCTCTCATGCACCAGGTAGATTATTCATTAACAAAAACTGGTACAAAAATTATATTAAAAACAAAGAAACAAACAAGAACAACACAGAATGAAGACCATGGTAGTTAATTGGAAAATGTTCATTAAATGGACTTTCAGTGTATATTTTTTATAATACTACATTCCTAGAAACGATTGGATTTAGTTATTTCTGCTTAGAAATAGTTTATTTGCCAAGACCCTGCAAAGGAAATTCTAAGCAGTTCTACATTAACTGTCCTTATGGCATAATGGTCTACTGTTTGTTATCAGTTGGAATTTATTTGTACAGAAGTCCACCAACACTTTTCAGGGCTATTAACATCACTTAAAGTTAAATTATTTAAGTAAGCTGTTTTCTCAGTCTAAGGGAAAATATACAGGACTTCCAAAAGAATACTAATAGCAAGAACTTAGGCTAGCATTTCAAATTGCCTACTGGAATGTTCTCTATTAATCATCTGGTAAACTGAGGGAAGCTATTCTTTTAATTTAGGCATTTGAGTTAATTTTCAAATGGGAAGAAGTATAAACATGCCCATTTTCTTTCTCTTTGAATACTTCCCTCAGGATCTCATTTGATCTTGTGGGTAATGTACCATTTTAAAAGTAGCAGGATTAAGCCTTTAGCAAAAAAAGCAAAATTACAGAGAAAAAGAATAAGAAAAATAACTTAAAAATGGATCTGGAAAATGATTTAGCCATTATTCTATGTCTGCATTTCAACAGCTTTGTTATATTTACCTAATCAGAACATTTGGTTGCATTTTCTATAAAGGCACTGATTTATATTTTTTCCATCTACCCTCTCTGAAATGATTAATTTGAACCATTTTTTCAGCATATAACAAAAAATACATTTTTCCTTCACAAATAATCATCTAGTTAGAACTGTGTAGCAATCCAAAGGACCAACACACTGGAAAAGGTGTTACAAAAGAGATGGAAGGACCAGCACGATAGCAAGGTGCTACAAGGGAGGGGCAGTAGATCACTCACCTGTATCAGAAGATTCTGGGTTCACAGAATCCAGAGGCCTAAGAGGGGTGGAGCCAGGCAAATTGCCTTCACCTGTGCTCCCAAGGTTGACTGGGTCTTTCCTCCAGGTGCTCAATCAGTGGTTCAGGCCAGGACTCAGCAGTTCCCATACAAATTGTCAGTGAGGATAGCTGTTATATAAAATATTCCACATTAAAGATACCAGTTTATATCTTTTTAATTGAAGTTGCTGAAAACTTTACAAATGCTTACTTGGTTCATGATTCAAATGAAAAGTTCTTGTTTAGTTCTTGGCACTTCTGAGATACAGAAATAACTAAGACTTTCCTCAGATCTCTTCCAGTCCATTTCTTCAGTATTTCTTGTAGGTAATCCAGTTTCTAATTTTCTTCATAAAACTGTATTTTCATTAATAGATATGACAGAAAATGAAGGTTTAAAGTAACTGTAGATGGCAAGCACAGATTTTTAACAAGGGTAATTGACCATCAAAACAAGTTCCAATAAACTGTGGAGTATTCAGCTCTTTATCTTCAGACTGTTCCTGGACGATGTGCCTTATGAGATTAACAGCTATTAAAAAAGAAACATCAATTAGGCTTTCCAACGTCAATTAGGGTGTCTGATTCTACAAACACAGGAATCAAGGGTAAACACAGAAGCAGACGCTTTACTAAAAGACAGCCCTGATAATCCATAGGACTACTCTGCCTCTACAGATCTTGATATTTTAAAGTCATCAAAGGAAACGATGAGAGCAGTAATAACAGGATGCTGAAAACCACAGTTTGTAATGAGTGGTCTGGTATTGTCTTTTACATTGGCAAAATACATACATAATTGAAATGCATGTACGTTTGCAGTTAAGTCTTACCCACATTACCATTCCACAGATTTCACTTTGCGTTTACAAATCATGACTAGTAGAATTCATAATCCCGAAGTCAGCAAGAACCAAGAAGACTTTTCTAGACTGATGGGGCAAGACTCTGTGATAGGAAATACTACACCATTGTTCCAAAAATTATTAACCATGAAAAACCATACAAAACTTAAACTAAATTAAAACAACAACAACAACAACAACAACACCTTTATCTACAACTTAGGTAAAAAGTAAACCAGCTGAGCAGAATCGTAGCTGACATAATTCCAGATGGTGCTTCAAATTCTTTCACAAGAGATCAGTGTCTGATGTGTTGCATCTTCCTTCATAAGGGTAAAAAGAGGACAAAAATTAAACTATCCCTATTAAAATAACCTATGCAGACCTAAAAGCAACAAACAGATGATGAAACAGCACACAGTGTTCCTTCCATATGCTAATTTGCAGCATAAACTTATACTCATTGCCCTCTTTTCTAACCAGAACTAGTACTTCTAGTGACTAAAGAGAGTGACCAGAGCAGAAGAATAGGAATAGTTCTGGAAATAGCTATTTAAACACTTACTGACTCAACAAACATTAATGTATGTTTACCATAGAAATTGCCCCTTACTTCAAGTGCTTCACGCTCATTTCAACAGAGAAAGGGATATTTAAGTTGAACTAAAGGCTGATGAGATCCCTTTCATATGAGATATTTTTATTGATGTTTATGTATACCACATTTACATCTTTAAATATAAGCCAGTTCCATTAACAAAACTTTTGATAAAGGTCTTAGTTGCATTTGTATTTATGATAGAGATGAACAGAATGTATGAAGTGGAAGAAGAGAAGTCAATGAAATGCGAAAAGACTGAAGACAATCTGACACAAGTTAGTGTAAGAATAAAGATATCTGGGAGCTGGCCCAGAAATATGCAAAATGAGGAGAACAAAACTCCTTTTAGAAAGGCATGCTTATGTATAAGACATGAATAGCTCCATATGTAGAACAGTGGTTAACGAGGCATATAGTTTTAAAACCCAGCTTCCACAACAGATGGATTTATTTACCACATTTAGGAACTTTACATGGGGGAATCTACCACTGGAAGCACAATTGCATGTACTGCAAAATTATCAGATATGGGTCAAAAACCAGACTGCCGTTACGCTTTGTGCCAATGCTTATGTAAGATTGTTGCAATCTGTACAAAGTAGAAAATGATCCAAATAATTAGATGTGTGTGATGTTTTCTCTCCTAAAATAATTGTAACTGTGTTGGGGATTAAAACAAGTCAACTGGAACATCTGTAAGGTAACAGGTTTCCAGTGCAGCTTTTTCAGTTGTGATATTTATAATACCTTTTCTTGCCATAAAAACATCTAACCATTCAATCTGTCAACTTCCTAGTAAGCTCTGGGAAATACAATGCCATGTTATGGTCACAGTGTGCTGAAGAGCAGCTCAGGGAGACAAGAATATGAAGGGAAATGTTCTGCCACTGAATACACTACTCTGTTCTCTTGAAATTTCTTTCCTAATGAATGTCTGGGATCTAGTAAAGTACCTAATAATTTTCTTTCCCCTTTTTTACAGCTAAGAACGCTGATGATCAGTGTGACCAGAGGAAAGGTGACAGACGCTTTAGCACAAAGGCATTCAAACACAAGGCATCAAAATGAGAAACTGGAACACAGAGGTGTAGGGAAACACTCAGGCACAGGGTTACCCGCCAGTCGACGCTGAGCCCCCCAAGCCCCCGTCAGCCCGCGTGGGAAGCACACGACTCAATGTGAGTTCAAATAGCTTCATTTATTAGGGCAACAGCCCTTCCTTATATAGCATACTTGTTTACAAGATAGGTGCCCCACAAATCTCAGGAGTGTCTCAAAACAATATCATTTCCCAGGCTATTTTTGAGCATAACACCTGCTGTTAATTAAAAGCACTACAAGCACTAAATTCCACACATACACAGCTTACTTCTTATCTAAGGTCATACCGTAAATCTTTGAGAAAAGTCAGCTACGGGCTACCAGGCATGCAATGTTCCCAACACAGAGGTGCACTAGAAACTTGCACTAATTTCTATTACATGAAGGGGAGCAATGTTTTACTTCAGTTTGGACAAGAATATCAGCTTAACTAAAACAGAGATGTTTCTTGAGTTCTTGAGTTCATAGGCATCTATGACAGTTTTCTAGGAGCTGATATTCCTTTATAAAATCTGTTCACTGCTAAGTTTGGTTTATTTCTATCCTCTTCATATGGTAAATAATAATGATGATTAGAAGCAGGGCCAGAGGGGTGGGAAGGTGGATTTATGCATTAGGGTTTTGTTTTTTCAAATTTGCGTAAAAACAGAAGTCACTTTTAATGCAGTTAAGGCCATTGAACAGTTCTAGAGTGTGATTTAGTATTACCAGGAGTAGGAACAAATTTCCATAGCAGTTCAGTCACGTATTTTTCCTAAAATGTATTTTCCTGATGTTAGCATCCCATATAAGTGCCCTGGTCTTGCTGCACTTTTCAGGCAGATCTGTGGACCCATCTGAAAACATAAAATAACAAAAACAACACCAATACTACAACTGGTAGATAAAAGGAGAGTATTGCATTCTTCCCTATTACCAATTTCTAAAAAATCAGTAACCTAAAACTATCACTG
The DNA here is from genome assembly GCF_002078875.1 of Numida meleagris. Taxonomy (NCBI): domain Eukaryota; kingdom Metazoa; phylum Chordata; class Aves; order Galliformes; family Numididae; genus Numida; species Numida meleagris. The sequence continues at coordinate 39,192,429 of NC_034413.1, read as the reverse complement.
CTTTTAGGTAGAAATGAACCAAACAAGAATTTTATCAGTTCACTAACAAGAAATTTTTAAAGAAACACAAAATAAGTTATAATCGCATGCTTATCTGAAGATTAATTGAGGAAAAAAAAAGGCTTTTCAATGCTGTTGCCTGTCTTGGGCTAGAAATGCTGTTTATTTTATATAGATACTCATTAAACAGCATAACTAGGATCATGGAGGCCTTCAGAAAAACAAATGAGAACAATTTTAAACACAGCAATACAAGTCGATGTATGTTGTTGCAACAGCTGGTGAGCTGATAAATGTTCCTTTGGATTTGGGAGCTTCATTATATGTATATTTTATGTTGCTGTTCAGCAGTGAGGGACAATTGTTATGTATTTTTAAAAACTGGGGCATTAATTTCTGTATGTGATTCTCTTTTGTAAACACACCAAAAATTTGTTGACTCACTGATTTTTAAACCATTGGTTGTCCAAGCCGTATCTACCTCCATTGAACAAATCTAATGTCTTGGCTCCATTAAATCCAGTGGCAAGCTGCCTTTTCAGTGGAAGAAGGATTTCATATGTTCACAGCAGTGCTGTAAGTTGCCTCAAGGCAGTCTCACTAGGAAAACACAAGAATACAACAAAGTTCACTGTTTCTAGCTGATGCATATCAATACGCTGGAAGTATACGCAGAGCTTGAATATGTTGTGGAGGCGTTTTGCAACATACCAATGTCAGAAGTTGCCAGTTCAACACTTTCCATAATGATTTTCAAAGAAAAAGATCTGGAAGCCAGGAAAATACATGGGGAAAGCCTTGTGCAAATTGTATCTTTTTTCACATAGGTCAATTCCTTTGAAGTGCTAACTTACATAACTTGTCTCTACTCTCTAATATTAAGAATAATTTATTGTTGGTAGGCAGAGAAAACAGTTTGATGATGATAGATTTTTCAGGTTAGAAATTCGATAGAAATCCTATAACAAAATTGTTACTTTAATTTTGGGTAACAATGTATACCATAAAATTCTTTTTTTTTTTAGTTTGGGAGCCGCCATTGAACATGATTTTCTCAGGAGGAAAATCTTAAAAAATAAGGAGTCTATTTCTAAAAGCTGACAACCAGATTAATTGATATTATTACCATAATGCTTTAGATTTTTTTTCCCATGAAAATTGGAGGGGGGAAAAAAGGAGGGGAAAAGACAAGGGCCTATTTTTTTATGTCTCTACTGCTTCCATTTATTTTGTTTTTGAAATTTTCGTGACAACAGTATTGTGTCTTCAAGAAAGACACTTACATTGTTCCTGTATGTGACTGGCCTGTTAATTACACCTGCAAACAGATTTCTTCTGCATTTAGATGCTGTGTCTCTCGTAGGCCTCATCAGCTGGTTGTGCTGCAGCATGGTGGAACAGGGACTATCTGAACATTGTCATATTGATGGTCTTTGTAGGGAAAAGAACATTTCTGACCCTTGTGAAGCAGCCCTGGTTTTGTTCAGAGCATGAACCAGCACTAGGCACCAGAAAGGGCAGGTATTTTTAGGTAGATATGGTAAACTCTAGCAGTACCATGCACCTGCATAGACTGTATATCAAATGGATATGACACTGTACACATCTGCCTGTCATTAGGAAAGTACATATATTGACAGTTGTTTTTTAGTTGAACACATCATTAACAAGAAGCGAGCTTTTACTTGAAAGAAGAGAGAAGACTAACTTAAACATTAAAGTTATTTTCAGTCATTTAAGTTACATAGTTCTCCCTCCAGAAGCTTTGATCATGTATAATCCCACTGAAAGGCTGAATTGTAATCAGCCTCACATACATTATGTTGCAATGCTGTGGCACTAGTGCATGACAGAATTTTATTTTCCATTAGTTCATTCTTTGCAGGAAATATAAACACTCTATATGCTTAATAGTCCAAAAAATGAATGTTATTGCTTTTCAAAATTGCCTGTTAATGAGAATTCTGCTTGCTATTAAAAAATTGAGTGCCTTAGGACCATCTTTCAAATGCTGACATACCTATTCGCAACATCAACAGCGTTAAACAATCAAAACAAAATCATCCCAGCTTGTGCTTTTACTAAGAGCAACCAGGTTTTCTAACTGATCGAAATGGATGTTTATAGCATCTGGGGAGCCAGGGCTGACTTTTAAATGGCTTCTCACTGAACTATGAACAATTTCCTATCAGATCTGGTGCAGCAGTGTTGGCTGTGCAAACATGTGTGGAACAAAGATAGTTATTTTTTCAGGAAAAAAAGCCTGCCGTTCTAAAACGGCTGTTTTTAAGTAGAAAAGATGTAGTAAAGGTTGCATTTACCTGAATCATCAAATGTATGCCAGTGCTTCAGAAAAAGTGAGTTCCTCGGTGTAGGAAAAGACTGTATTTAACTTTCTCTTCTAAGTGCACACAGGGTCTGCTTTTCTGTAGGAGCCATGAGCTCAGTTGGAATTAAGGATTTCTATTATTTCTAAAGATCAGCAGCACTTATTGTGACTCATCACATAAGAGTTAAAACAGCATAGTTTTCATTGCCTAACAAGCCAGATCTCAAAGGAGAGTGAACTTGAGTGGACGCAAGACAAAGTGAAGGGTGACAGGAAAAATTCCTGTAAGTCACATCTACAGTTAATCCAGGAATAGAGTCTGGACAGATGATGATGATTCTTTTTTTATATAGTTTCTATCCTAATAGTTACAGACACTGGAATTGTACATGCTCTACTTTTCATCTCACCTGTAAGATGTTATCCTGACTCCTTCAAACCAGTTATCTTTAACATTTTCATCGATGACTCCAATAAAGATCTGGAAGTTACATTAAGTAAATCTGTGGATGACTGGGAGTCGTGTTGACTGCCCTGAGGGTAGAGAGGCCTTGTGCTTAAATCTCAACAAATTTGAGAGTGGTCTCCATGTGCATGAAGAAAAGCAAGTGCTGGTTCTGCACCTGGGATGGGGCAGCCCTGGCTCTATGTACAGATTCGGGGATGAGAGGCCGGAGCACAGCCCCAGGAAGGGGATCAGCGGTTTCTGGGTGGCTGCAAGTTGAATCTGAGGCAGCACTGTGCCCAGGAGCCAAAAAGGCCAGCTGTACCTTGGGGTGCACGAGGCCCAGCGCTGCCAGCAGCTGAAGGAGGGGTTGTCCCACTGCTCTGCCTGGTGCGGCCCCACCTCCAGCACCGGGTGCAGGTTGAGTGCCACAACGTAAGAAAGACATAAAACTGTTAGAGAACACCCAGTGGAGGGCTACAAAGATGGGGAAGGGTTGGGAGGGCATGGTGTGTGAGGTGAAGCTGAGGTCCCTTGCTTTGTTCAGCCCAGAGAAGAGTTCCCTCATGGCATCCCACAGCTCCTCACAGGGAGTGAAGGGGCAGAGCTGATCTCTGCTCTGTGGTGACAGTGACAGGACCCGAAGGAACGGCATGGTGCTCCATCAGGGGAGGGTCAGGTGGGTGTAAGGGAAAGGCTCTGCACCAGAGCATGGTGGGCATGGAACAGGCTGCCCAGGGCAGTGGGCACAGCCCTGAGCTGCTGCAGCTCATGGAGCGTTTGGACAGTGATCTCAGATATAGGGTTTGGGTGGTCCTGTGTGGAGCCAGAGTGGGACTCAGTGATCCTTGTGGGTCCCTTCCAGCTTGGGATATTCTATGATTCTGTGATGTTGTGTGAGAGAAGGCAGTAGTCAGTAACAAGGAGAAGCATAAATTGTTTTACAAGCACAGTTATGTGTTCCCACTACATCATTTTACTTAGTATTTGTTACCAGCTGAATTATATTGGCCATGAATGGTAACTGCAGCATAACCTTCTTCACTGCACTGCTCAATATTTTGTCCTCAATACCATGATGTTGTGTCAAATGAGGAGGTCCTGTGCTACACTGAGCTCATGGACATCTCCTATGCCACGCTCTTCTCATGAACCAAAAACTAAATCAGTTCAGTCTGAAACAAATATATTTCTTCCATTTTCCTTGCTTAAACAAAAAGGTCATTCCCGCACAAAATATGTTATTTGATCTGGAAAAAAACTGACTGGTCTCCAAGTCTAAAATGCAAGATTAGATTTCCCCAAGTAGCAGGAGAAGGAGTCACTTCCCCCTCGTTCATCATTTGGTAGCTGACACTATAAATCTTCATTCTCTTCTCCTGCAAGAAAAGATGTGAAACTGCTTGCCTGAGTTCCAGGCATTGTAGCTAAAAGCCATTCTGGGACAAGGAGGATGAAGGAATGAGGAGGAGCAAGAGCTAATATGCTCATCTGTAGTAATCAAAAAACTAATGAATAGCTAAATGCATTCAGCAGCATAAATGGAGCTGGTGCTCCCTGGGCTGGGCTGCCAGGTAAGAGAATTGGATGCTGTGCTTGCTGATCAGTCCTTTGCCCCATGTGGCCCAATGTCACCGGAGGTGGCAGAGCCCCAGTCCCTCATTCTGAACACCTCTCTGCCACATAGTACCTCTCTGGACGTGCGGAGAAAGCAAAGCAAATCCCTGTCAGAGGCAGGATGCCTGTAGCCCACAACCCAAGGAGCTATCCTGGAGCTCTGCTCTGAACCAAGCCAAGAATTTTCTTTCAGTAGAAAACTGTTATTTTGTACCTTATGACCACAAATTGATGTGCATAGACTGCAGACATGAAGGAGGGAAGATAAGCCCTGTATGAAAAGACTTTACAATAACTTTGCTCATCTGCTTTACTGGTGTCTGGAATAAAGATTAAGTGGCAAGTATTGAAGTATTAGATACTGAAAGAACAAGGGGAATACATCTCCGTGGTACGTGGAGCCCTGCTGCTAAGGGTAAGGAAATTGAAACCTGCATGCTGAAATCTGTTCTCCTAGCCTGGTTGTCTAATGGCATCCTGTAGCACTGCAAAGTGATGCAGCTGTTAATTAGCTGGAACCTCATTTTAAAAACATGTAAAAATGAAGAGAAACTACAGAGTTTGAAACTACATCATCTTAAAATTATCAGAGGAGGAAGGCCATGACATATAATTGATGTCTTTACATTTTTTAACACGGTAAATGATGTTAACTCAAGTTGCCACATTCACTACAACCAGAAAAGCATTTACTAGTTAATTAATTAAAAAACAAATTCAGAGCAGATGTTTCAAAGCACTTTTTCATGTACTAGGTTACTCTGAAATAGTAGCCTTAACAAATCAAAAAAAGATTACTGGCTCACTCAAGAAAGAACTAAAAAGAAGTCACAAAGCAGTTGGCTATAGAAATAATCTGGATGTTTCATTTTTAAATGTCTGAATTACACACATTTTAAAATTGATTTTCTGGATTCCTCACTGCCTTTGGTTTACATAAATTAATAATACAAATTCTGCCAGCAAAACTGCACCTATATTGCAGCCTTCCCTAAAAAAACATAGGAAGAATACAAACCCAGTCTCTGAGTATACCATCTCTAATAAACTCTGTGAAAGTAGATGTTGTTTTAAAGCATTATTGACCAAAATAGCTACTAGTCTTCTATGTGTGCTATATTTCTCTCAATTACAGGCACAATAACAAAGTGAAATTCCAGGATAAAACTTTTGGAAACTGAGTCATTTTAAGCTTCAGTTCATTCCCTGTGTCAAAATGGGTCATTTTGCTATTTATCTTCCATTAAAGTTGTGTAAAGTCATTAAAATTCACCCTAACCTTCAAAAATTTATATCGGAAGCTTGATTTAGCGCTGAACAACTAGTAATCCCAGAAACAACAAAGAATTACTAAATGCTACGCAACCTGAAAAAACAAGCCAGCTACCTGCAGGTATTGCATTTTCAGGTTTTCATGAAGAGCTAATGTTTGAAAATCTTCTAAATAGTTGGAGAGTCCAACAGTTCTGGCCATCTTACAGGGGGAACGGGTAGACATATAGTTTAAGATTTAGACACTAGAGCTGAGGTTTAGGAAAACTGGGGCTGCAGTCACTCCTAATAATAATTTGCATCTATTCTGTGCACCTTGAGGCCTTATTTTTGAAGCATCTATCATCATCCTCCTGTAGCTGACCCTCAGTGTATTTAACAGCTAGCTTTTGTTTCAGTTGCCACTCTGTTAATCTCACACTCCTACACACTTCTATGAAATGGCTGTTGAAGAGGTGAGACCCTTTGTGGAGCTCTCTGCTGCAGAGGGCCTTTAGTTTAAATGAGAATCACAGCACTTCAGCAAGTGCAAATGTAAACTCTTTGACAGAAAATAGATTCACAAGGAGAAGTAATTCTTGCTAGTGTCATAAAACATTGCTTTTTTTCAGATGCCGGTGCCATTTGGTGCCATTCTGATTGGATGAATTCCTAACACCATCTACTGGCAAATGCTCTAAACTGAAAAAAATGAGAGTTTTTCATTTTATTAGACTGGATCTTGAAAGAAACTTGTGCATGATGACCTTTCAGATGTGCACTACTCATTGGCACACTAACAACGGCTCTCCCATTCCATTTGTAGGGAAGGAGCCTGGAGAATGAACTGCAAGGTTGAGCTTCCCTCAAGCCCATGGATGACATTACTTTTCAATTCTGACTTGATGTAGGAGAAACCACGGTTATTCTGCTCTCTACAGCTCTCTTCCCCTTACTAGGAAGACTGCCTGAGGATGTGGTCCAATGGGAAGGTTGCAGGAATCCAAATGCTGGAGATGCAGAGTGCTGACAGAGGATGTGCATATCTGAGAGGAATTCAGGAGTGGTGCAGCTGTGACAACCTTACAAAGGAACAAGGAAGTACAAAATAATTTTGTTTTATACACTGTGCTTCAGCACTATGATTCACTGTAAGTCCCATCCAACCATAATCAAATAAGAACATTTTATTTTACTGTGTTGAGGATTAAAGCAAGCACTAGGCAAAACATATTGGCAGGGAAGTTTGATTCTTCATAAAAGCTTTTGTGGTATAACTATAAAATTGTCCTTCCTCAAGGTGATGATGGTGTGGTTGACTAAGAGTTGATAGATACTAAGCACAGTCTCCTGTTTTTTGAGCTTGAACACTGTGTGAGTCAAAAGTAATGTGCAGATACATAGCCCCTTAGTTGGACTAGGTGATCTCCAGGGGTCCCATCCAACCCCTACTATTCTGTGATTCTGCAATCAGTGGATTCCCCAATTTTTCACTGATACTCATTAAAAATAACTGTGGGACTCAGATTAGATTCTAACAGCAAACAAAGAGATTAACAATGTCATGTTCAGTTCATTTTGGTTGTATTCTCTGTGTAAATTGTCCCAAAGAGGTCTAAATCCTTTCACGTGACCATTAAAATGGAGCTGGATTGAGTTATGCTCACTTATAGATTGTCTAGCCAAAACTCAAATCACAGTCAGGACAAAATATTCACAGACAAATCAGAAATTGCAGAGGTCCAAAAGCTCTTGTCTTGCATTTCTTCCTTATCAATAGGTCATGTCCACTCAGGACAAATGAGAGCCTGAGCCTGGTCCTCTGCCTAACTGAGGTATCTATCAACCAGTCACTCTCTTGAGTAGACTATGCTGTTTGAAGCAGTGGTCCGCAGCTTCCAAGTTTTCAGACAATGATGGTGATTCATTACCACTTAAATCTTCACAATTTCCTCTTATTCTTTACCAGAGTGAGGGCAGAAACTGCAGCTAGGTGCCAAAAAAGCAAGAATTGGGTACAAACATGATGTCACACAGCAAACTCCTGAGCCAAGAGCTGTTCAACCAGCCAAATTGCATCCCAGTGAGCTGTTTGAGACCATAAAACCACCTGTTCTGAGAAGCTGTACTCTACATCCGTGCCAAACACCAAGTACTGCCAACGAGTCAGTATAGTAACTGTATTTCACTTTAAGGAACCTGGACATTTGGGAACCTTCCACAGGCAGTGTGGACTCTCCCTGCCTAGGTCATCAGCTGAGAAGCCAGCTGTGCCCCCTCAGTTTGTTGTATTCACACACTGACAGATTATGACACTTTGAAGAAGTTTTAACCAAAAAAAGCGATGATCTAGCCCATGGTTCTCTACTATCTCAAGAAAGAGAGCCTCAAAATGCCACTATGCTTCAACTGTACCTGTTTTTTGCCATGCAAGAGGGCAGAAGTCTACCTTAGGACAGTTGCGTCACTCTAAGTCCTGTAGAAAGGCACACAGGTCCCTACTAAGTATGACCTAAGAAGCAAAAACACAGAAGAAAGTGAAATGTTTTGTCCAATCTTCTCTCCACCGAAGGCAATTTTCCTCTGTTTTATAATGAAAAAGCCTAAATACCCAAGTTTCATGTTTGGTCTCTTCCCTTTTCAGTCTTGTTTATATTGGTCTATTAGTTGAATTATAAGTAAGTATATATATTATATCTTCTCCTCTGGGATATATTCCTAGAATCTTCTATTTTTCACAATATGATTAATTTTGACTTATGCAGACATATATATACAGCAATTGACTCAGCCAGCATAAATCAGTTTGGTTCCACTGAAGTTAATGAAGCCTCAGGGTGCTGATTTATCACTTCATAATAAAGTTCTGTACAATGATGTTTTGCATTTAAGATGCTGTTGTTGGAGTGTACAGTGCTTTTCTCCCTTTTTTTCAAATTGTTCATTCTTTCTTTTCCTGAGGTATTTTGATCATTTTATTGTCTCTATATTTCACATTGGGTGACCTCAGTTTTTTAGCAGTAAAAATTTGATGGACATCATGTTTGGCAGACTTCAATCTTCTGTTTGAGCACTGAGTTTAAAAAAAAAGAGAAAGAGAGAGAAATTGAAGACAAGCATTATCTCAAGTTGTTAACCCATACTTGTCTGCAAACACATACACAAAGTCCTCTGTGCTGCAGTATTTCAGAATATGCTCCACTGAGACAAAATGTCTGATCTGTCTTCATCAGCAGGATCTTGTCAAATGAAAAGATTGCTCCTAGCTTTGTAGCAGAATCGGTAAATCAGACACTCTGGAAGATGTGATTACTATTATTGTTGTGGGACTTATTTTAAAAAAAAATCTAGTTTTGTTTAGTGAAAGCTAACTACAAGTGTGGATTCCTTAGCTTGCGCAACTTCATCAGCACTCCACAGGAATTGGTGCTTGTTGACAATGATTTAAAATAGATGAAAATGCAATTAAGCACTTGGAAAGCGTAAGCTAATTTATCCACTGAAATTAGGAGGGGGGGACTTCTGTGCTGCAGAATAAAAGTTTACAAAACTTTACAATATTTCAGTGGCTACTTTTTTATTATTATTATTTAATCTGACACAAGCCTTTTAGGCTTACGATTTCTGGTCCTCAGAATCAGCAGTGCTGAAATCCCTCTTGAGGGTGACAGTGTGAAAAAGTAATTGGTTCAATAGAAGGCATGTTTGAGTTTGGAGCAAAGTCTCAAACCAGGATGTCTGTTGGATGGGTTATTTGATGCTATAGTCTGCAAGGACAGACCAGGTAAGGACATGGGAAGTCAGCAGGGCTGCCCACACTGCTAAAGGCAGCAGTCACTATCTTGAGTCCATGTTCCTCTTTTCTGGTTGTTCTTTTGGCAGAACACAGTAATGTTAAAAAACCAATTCCATTCTTTTCAATTTGTCTAGAGACAGCTTAATGTCTTGTGGATGGAATTTCCAGTTAACAGAGTAACCTGAGTTGGTCAACTTTATCTGAATTCATTCTCTCTGAAAGTTATTTGTCTCTCCTTTTAGACTGAAGATGCTTTGGAGGCAGCTGAGAAGATCAGGTATCCGGTCATGATACGTTCTGCTTATGCCCTTGGTGGTTTGGGATCAGGCATATGTACTGATGAGGAAGGTTTGCTGGACCTTCGTACAAAGGTACGTCTGTGATTGCAAGCTCCAGGAATAGAGTCTGGACAGATGGTGATGATTCTTTTTTTATATAGTTTCTATCCTAATAGTTACAGACACTGGAATTGTACTCATACATACTCATACATATTTTTCATCTCACCTGTAAGATGTTATCCTGACTCCTTCTCGTGCCTTCTTTTCATAATTCATGCTGCTGACTTGGGTAATGAAAAAGCTTAACTGACAGATGTGTTAATGAGAAACTGGCCTTAATTTGAGCAAGTGTTTGTGTAATTCTGTTCTGGCAAGAATCATAGTGGAGTATTTTCACCTCTTTCAGGAGTGAATGGCACATGAAAGATGTCAAGGAACATGAAACCTTTGGAAATCTCAGGGATAGTAGTGGTACTGGAGTCTGAAGGCTTGGGAGGCTTGGGCCTCTGCTGTATTTCTGTTTGAAGGTGTTCTTTTTTGGGGTCATAGCTCTTCTTTTCTGTAAAGCTCGTCATCATTTGGCATCCACCAGCCATTCCTGGCTGTGAAGAGAGAACTTTTGCAGAAGGAAGCCTGGGATTGTTTTCTTTAAATTTGCTGTGAGAGGTGAAATGATTGGGAAAGAGCAAGAAGAAAGCCCTTGGGAGCTATGTGTGAAAATGCCTTTTTTTGGTACGCCCCACACTGCTGTCATACAAATAAGTTTAGGAGCCAGTGTAGCGGTGCTGAGCAAAGACCTGCTCAGGCACCGCCTGTCCTGGGACAGGCAGGGCTGGTGGCCGCAGGTGGCAGCAGCGGGTGCAGGCCTGAGCTGGGCCTCACCCTGTGGGGCAAAGCCGTTCCCACTGCTGAGAGCGGGAGGGGACGCAGGAGTCTCAGGGCAGACCCTGAAGTACCAAAGATGGAGAGGCACTTACTCGCTTTACTTTCTTATTGTTATGATTATGGTCCTTTTAAATTGTATCATCCTTTTCTACTGTTTATTGTCCTGACTTGAAAAAGAGTCCTAATGCTGGACTCCTCCTGTTGTCCCAGCACAGCAGCTCAGTGGACACCAGTCCCAGTCCAAGTCCTTTTTCCTCAGAGCTCACGAAAGAAGAGGGGAGAGGTCTTGGGGAAGGATGAGGATGGGGCATGGGGAAGGAAGGGGTGTAGGGAGCAGCAGCCAGTGCAGGGGCTTTCTGGCAGATGGTGACATTTCAACACCTAGATGGAAATTGAGAGCCCCTGGTGCGCTGCCAACGGATGAGACGTCTTCAGGTAAGCATGATGTTATAGTGCTTGCCCGGGCCTGATGGAGATGGATCCACCTCCATCAGCTCTTCCTCCAGAAGTAGATCCACCTCCACGGGCTCGACGTCATCTTCAGGTGGATCAGTTTCCATTGGTTCACACTTGCTGCTGCTGCCCCAAAGCTTAAGCTTCTTTGGTAGTGGAGGATCCATCCTCCTCCGGAAAGGTGGGAGGGAGGGAGAGCTCTATATGTACTGCTTCTTGGGTCGGCAGCCACAAGATGCACGTTGGGCAAGGACTGGCGTTCTGTTGCCAGGGACCCCGTACACATAGCGGTTGTCAGGGAGGTGCCTCGTGACATCATTATGCCATGGCACTGTGACCCTAAGAATAGACCCTAACAATCAGCTCCTCATGGCAGCTGCAGCTCCTCACAGGGAGTGAAGGGGCAGAGCTGATCTCTGCTCTGTGGTGACAGTGACAGGACCCGAAGGAACGGCATGGTGCTCCATCAGGGGAGGGTCAGGTGGGTGTAAGGGAAAGGCTCTGCACCAGAGCATGGTGGGCATGGAACAGGCTGCCCAGGGCAGTGGGCACAGCCCTGAGCTGCTGCAGCTCATGGAGCGTTTGGACAGTGATCTCAGATATAGGGTTTGGGTGGTCCTGTGTGGAGCCAGAGTGGGACTCAGTGATCCTTGTGGGTCCCTTCCAGCTTGGGATATTCTATGATTCTGTGATGTTGTGTGAGAGAAGGCAGTAGTCAGTAACAAGGAGAAGCATAAATTGTTTTACAAGCACAGTTATGTGTTCCCACTACATCATTTTACTTAGTATTTGTTACCAGCTGAATTATATTGGCCATGAATGGTAACTGCAGCATAACCTTCTTCACTGCACTGCTCAATATTTTGTCCTCAATACCATGATGTTGTGTCAAATGAGGAGGTCCTGTGCTACACTGAGCTCATGGACATCTCCTATGCCACTCTCTTCTCATGGTGCATGTGGTGTTTCCTCAGAGGCTATTCCTCCACGCCAGGGAATCTTTCTTACCCTTCTAGTCCTAACACCACCAATGTGAACAGAAAGTGCTTGACCTGCCTTCATGCACGTATTGCTTCAGGTGGTGGTATGCATTTCTTGATAGCGATCAAGAATCACAGTTCTGAGGCAAGCACTTGCAAAAGCAAATATCAACCTATGTTGTCAGAACAGCTCCTAACTGGATGAGAGAACAGAATCTGGCTCTCTTTGTATAGTCATTATTTAATAAAGTAAAGAAAACTGGGACAAATTGAAAGCAGCTAGATGCTACTAAATGCATTTAAATTAAGGTATTTCTAGGGTGACTTGGACATTTTGATGCCCAGTTATTACAGCAAGTCACTAATACTTCAATACTCCTGAAAGTTTTATGCAGTGAGTGTTTTTCCTTTTGCAGCAGTGCAGCAATGTTTATAAATTGCTTCAAGAACCTTAGATGAAAGGACCTGTAAATGTAGAACACATTATTATGTCTAATTAATGCACTTCATAAAACTACCTCTGTGACCTCCTCCTGATGTCCTTCTCAAGGTGCTGCTGCTGCTGGAACTGTTTCCAGTGTGAGAGAAAGTGTGAAATTGAATAACCTGGTTATGAAAGAAAAAAAACATGCTGTTTAGGGTTTTTTTAATTTGTTACTATGTATTTTTATATTATCTATTAATATTAATGAACAGCAAATGTTGACTATCATACTGTCCTCTTAGTGATTAAGGAATTTGCTCATTCTAAGCTATGATCTTTAACTTTTCCCCTCAAACTCTCTTACCTGAAATATTCATTAGTTTTCCAATTCAAACAATTATTCAATTGATGCTTCTGCATCTTCATTTTTTCTTTAACTATCCAAAGACTGCTGGACTAGTTCCAAAGAAGCAATTATCATATAAGAAACAGGAAAATTCTATGTATTTAAAGCAGAGTGGGTAATCTTAAAACTAAATGGTTAAGTAAAATCAATACAAATAATGCCATAGAACCCAGGATTGATCAGTTATGATTCTAAAAACACTGCCATCTTCCAAACTTGTTCCAACTTCTTCCAACTTGTTTTTTCCTTAAAGAAAAAAAAAAAAAACTTGAGGGTAAGATTATCCCTTCTTTGATATAAAAGAAAATAGTTCACTGCAATCAGTTTTCTTCATCTCACTAATGAACAAGTCAAATTCATTTCAGGGACAGATTAAACTCGCTCTCATAATGTGCTGTGCTCTGGGATGCTATTGATGTTTGATGTTCGTTTTGAACTACCTATACACTGCTCCCAGCACTTTAAATGATTACATAGCAGGTATGTGTTTATATATAGTATGTAATCATCTCAAACGCTAGGATTGCAATATGAATAGGTAATAAGAAATAAACTTTACTTTTGATTATATAGGCCTGTGATTAATTGTTTGAACTTTGGAAAATGAGAAAGCCCTAATTAATTTAAAAAAAAAACCTCCTAAAATGGGGTATTATTTAAGTTTAATATATAGTTTATGGGTTTTATGTGCAGAGTATAGCACTTTTTGGGGTTTTGTTTCATTTCTTATTCAATTCAGTTTATTACTTTATTCATTGATTTCCCATAATAATGTTTCTGCTTATATACTGCCTTTCAGCTGGGGCTCGTAAAGTACTTTACAAACATTAATATATTTTTCTCACCACTTTTATTTACATTGCCCTTCTAATGAAACTATCATAGACTAGCTGTATATAAATTACACTGAGGTAGCAACAGAAGATAGAACAAGCACCAGAAAAAAAAAACAACAAAAAAAACACTGGAATAAAAGCCCTAAACCCAACCTATTCCAGGTAACCATTCCAACATCTAGCCTGGCCTTCCCAAAGAGCAGCAAGATGTAGGCAGAATGGTTGCTTTAGGGCTGAGTCAATACAGCACTCGCTCTCTCAGACATTAGTTTAATCTGCTCTTAATAATTTCCAGTTGCAGAGATTGCCTGGGGAAAGCACAGAATCTGTTCTCACACTGGCCTGCCTGTACTGTCAGGATTTTGATGTCTAATCTAAATCAGTTTCTTCAGATTTAGCTCACTATCTGATGTCTCATTCACTTGGACCTGAAGAAAAATTATTCCCCATCTTTGCTACAGTGTCCAATGAATTTGAAGGAAATTATCATGTAGCACCTTTGTCTTCTTTTCTCTTCAGATGAAATAATACCAGCTCCTTAACTCCTCACCAGTACTGTCATCCTCACTGACTTCCTTTGGCTATTCTCCTGTCTCATCTTCCATGAAATGTAGTGCTGAAAAAGTACATAGGAGTCCGCCTGGATTCCTTTACTTACCCAGCTTGTTTCTTTCTGTACATCCAGTGGGTGCTTACATTTTGCATAACAGCTGACAGTCTTCTAGATCCTCCTGCAGATCCCCATCCAGTCTGAAGCTGCACAAGCTTAGTGACTCGTATTTGCCCTTATACAATTCCACGCTATATTTCAAGCCATTTCTCTAAATTATCAATTTCTGGGAATTTTTTTTTCTTATTTTTTGTGACAAGCATGAAGCTGCCTAGGCTGGTGCTGTCTGCATTTTTAATAAGCATCTTTTTTTCATAATCCCTATTACTGATGAAAATATTGAGTACTGCTACAACCAGAGCACACATGATCCTGCATGAGAGTCCGGCAGTCAATCATTAATAACATCTGTTAACATGGTTTTCCACAAAGTCTTGTACCAACCTTAGGGCACTTCAATTATAGACAATTTTTTCCCAGTTTACTTCTGAAACTGTCATGTTACACTTACTTAAATAAAATCCAGGTACATAACACTGACTACTACTTCTGTAGCCACTCTATTCTTTTGTAACAGAAAAGCTGATTTAAAACTAAAATCGGTTATTTTCGTTGGTTGAGTTTCTGAGTTCTTATCCTCCTTACAAATGATTTATTTTATTTTTCTTCAGTATTCTTTTCCCAGAAGAATAGTTGGTCTTTCATTTCTCTGATTCTCCTGTTGTTTATTTTTGGGTGGTTGGTTTGTTTTGCTTTTTTGTTTGTTTTACCTTTTTAATGATAAGAATTGCATTTGCCCTTCTCCAGGCTCTGGTAATCCTCTACATGTTCTCAAAAATAACCTTTAATCGCTCCATTTGATTCCCCTTGTTCTTGGGGTTTCCCATTAAGGAGAGACCAACTCCATCCAATTTCCAAAACTGAACTTTGCTTAATTCTCTCTGATGAGTCTTTCCCCTGCTGTAGCCCCAAATCCTGCTTCTTTGCCACCAGTAATGTATAGTTCATCTTCCAACTTTGATCCAGAAGAAAATAGATGTGGCATAAGTATTTTGGCTTTCTCATAGTTACATATCAATAGAATTCCTGCCTAAAACAACATACTGACATTCTCCATATTACCTCCTGATGTCTTATTTTGTGCTCTAATGAAAATGCTGACTACTACATTAACTAGGATGAACTCCTGTAGCATTCCACTTGATACATCCTTCTAGCTTTATCTTTGTATAATATATCAACATCAAACTGCACTTAGCAGCATAAGGGGCTGTTTGTAAGATGCAAAAGGCCTTTATGCATCTTCATATTCCTTCAATTTCTTGTAGAAGATTATTACTGAAATAGAGATTTGACAGGACTCTGAAGCATTTCAATAAAGTTTTTTACCACAGGCACTCCCCACTTTCATTCTGCTTGACATTTAATAGATTTCACTTGTATGGTTATAATATATATGGCAGTGATATAACACTTGACATCAGGAGAGTTCAAAGCACTTTCCACACTGAAGTTTTTAATAAGGCAAAAGTAGATAAAGTGACTTTCCTAAGGTCACTGAGCAAGTTACTGGCTGAGCCAAGAACATAGTCCAGACCTCCCCAAGTCCCAGGCCAGTGTTCCATCATTATGCCACCCAGCCTGCCTTATTATTAATGTTCAGCCTAAATATATTCTTGTAGCAATTGATTTAATGTCATTAGTTTCAGACTGCTAATCCAAAGCTCTGTTAGTTATCCAGCCTCCAGGGATTTACTGGAAACAAAGGACTTCAGGAGTAATCCAGAAAATAACATTAGAACTTTTTCATGAATGCTAGCTATTTTTTTTTTTTTGGTTGAAAAGCTATTTCAAAACGAAAATATCCACCTAATTCTAAATCCACTGAAAATAATTCCGCTTACATTACGTGTATGTTTGTGAGCAGATCCACATTGTTTTCCATGTTTCATTTTCAGGCTATAAAAAGCGATAGAGATCTACAGTAGTAATTAATGGGGTGAAGTCAAGATAATGATCATGATACATTAAAAAAGGGAATTAAATTAAATATTACTTGGGATATTAAAGAGATAATAGTAGTGGGTGGAATTGAAGGCTGCAAAAAATCTGCCTTCATCCACCATGTCCTGTGCACAAGAGCAGATAGATTCTGTGTGTATCAAAGCTCTAAAACAGATTAAAAGAACAACAACAAAAAGGAGATGAAGTATGTTCACATGAAGATATGAAAAGGATTTAAGAGTGGCTACGTCCAAGGAGGCAGTTCAAAGACCTCTGAAGATGGCATAAAAGTGCCAAGATCCAAGGAAGTTACATATTCATTAATCCTGTGTGTGAGAATGCAGAGTAATCAGGACAATTAGAAAAAAATATGTGCTCAGACAGATCAAGAAAAGGTACCGAACTCTTTCTGTTAAGTAAGTCGCAGTGTGCTCTTGACTTTCAAAATCTACCATGTTGAATTAGGTGGAAGTAAAGAAGGTAAATACACTTTTCAGTCTAGTATCTCTGGTCTGTATATAGATTTTTCTCACTCAGATTTCTCCACAACAGAGCTTCAAATTGCCATAGCGTTCAGAAAGCTTTATGCTGTGTGTACTTTGGTACTACATATCAAATAAAGTAATATTCTCTTCTTTCCATTTACATCCTTTCTTTCACAAGACATTTTTCTTGAACAGCTGCCTTGCTAGTATTCTTCAGATGAGACCTTGGTCTTTCTAGTGCTTTCTAACTGCCAGTATCCAACAATGGCAACTACTAGGTTTTATGTCAATTCAATCTACTATATCTTTTTTACAATAACTTTTGTATTATTTTCGGTCCGATATGGATGACATTGTTCTTTATAGCAAATCTAGTAAAATAACAGTTTCTGTTTTCCATAGCTGGATATCTAGGAAGAATGCTTTGTGCTTCAAATATTTTATCCTTTGCATAGACATAAAATATAAAACAATAAAATACAAAATCAATTATTCTAAGAGAAATTTTTTAAACTGCAGTAATGTAGAACAGAATAATAACACTTCATCAACTCTAAGCACAAATAGTCCAGAATAAAAGAAAAAGATTCAAAATCCATCCTGCCCAATTTTTAGCATATTGAAATTAGATTTTTACAGGGATATCAACAGCCTAACACCAGGATTTTCCTTCGTGTTCAGATTCAGTGTCCACCACACCTTTATGATATCCCTTGCAATTTCTTCGCAGGAAAAGGACTGACAAGTCTTTCCCATAGCTTTTATAAATATCAGTACAAATCACTTTCATTTTTTCTATCTATTTCTCAGTTTTAGTATGTTCTAATGACAGCAGACAAGTAAAAGATAACATGTGAAGGAAAATCCTACTCCCAGTTCTGCAAACATTTACATTTTTTTAATATTGTTTCCATTACTTTTAAAATAATTGTAAATTTTGTTTAACAAACTAAATTTGAAAACAGTGCTACTCATTTGAATTTTCACAAACAAAGAGCAATAAAAGCTATGTGCATGAGGTCATTAAATTCATCTTGATCTACTGGTTAGTGACAACACATGAAGCTTTCTTTTCAGAGACTAAAATATTTTTTTTCCCCATTTACTCCCGCACCTGACATACTTTTCTTTCATTATCTCTTTTCCTGTGAAAAAAAAAAAAACCTTAAGGAAAGACCTACTTTTCTTGCAAGCTGAACTCAGCAATATGCCCATTACTCCAGAGAAGGGTATTTTGTAGTTCTGTACTGATTGCTATGTCACCTACCTACAGATTACGTTAAAAAAACACAGAAAACTACGTGTAATTTCAAATAGTAATTGCAGCACTTAAAGCTTATTCAACTATGAACTGTAGATCTGTCTAAAAAGTTACTTAAATAGTAACTTTTCTTTTAATTTGGCCATTAAATAATTGATCTCAGTAATGCTAATTTTATAAAAGTTATATCTTCAAGCCTGCTTTGACCTTTACCTGTAATGTTTTATCTTTTCTGCGTTTTTTTTTCTCCCCTCCAAACTCACTTTGAATTGTCAGACTATTATTTTCTTGTAGCCCACCAGAAATAAACAACGGTCAGTATTCATGAAAATTGTTGTTGTGTCTTTATTGGTACTTCATGTTTCATGTTCAGATTTGAGGAATCCAGGCTGGATGTGGCTCTGGGCAGCCTGGTCTAGTGGTTGGCGACCCTGCACCCAGCAGCGGGGTTGAAACTCTTTGAGGTCCTTTTCAACCCAGGCCATTCTATGATATGATTCGATGAATCACGAGGAATAGACACTAACAGAAATGCAAATAAGTGGTATTTTGTACATCCAAAGAAGCAAAGCAACCTAACTTGAAAAATAAATTCTGGAATGCTTCCAATGACGGCAGCCACTTAGGGAGAAGGAATCTTACAAAAATACAGCTACTTGCTGCTAAAGGCACCATCTTCTTCATGCAATAGTATACAAAGGTTTTGATACAGAATCAAAGGAAGATTTTGGACCTATATTTTCTATCAAATCAAGAATGTCATATGCTGCATAGCAGGAATAATTAAATAAGATCACTTCCTCTTCCTAACACTGATAAAAGTCAGACACTACTGAGTTACCAAGTTGTCTCACAAAGCGTCTCTTGTAGTCAAAAAAAGAGAAAATATCCTGCATGTGTCTTCAACATCTACCACGAGACAGCAAAACCTCATGAAATGCAATTCAGTAAAATATCTATGGGATACGGATAACAGCTCTGCAACCAGATCTCATTAGAGATGATTGCAAAATTCCTGCCAATTTAAATGCAACTAGAATGAAACCTACGTTCTGCCCCAGTGGATCCCTATTTAAGCTTTATTCTGTGGAATTAGATATCTAGAGCTGATTAAAATATGTCCAGCTTTGACTGTAACCTTATTTACTGTTAAGAAAAACTGTGCTATGAGGTGATGTTATGAGGGCAAGCATCGGTGCAGTGATCAGATTTGTGCAAGTGGATTCTGGATCCCATGCACTATATTCTGATGGACAAGAATAGAAGTTCCCATCCGTGGAATTTCATAATAGAAAAGTGTCCAATGGGTAGGTAGGGGGTAATTTCTTGTTTATTTTAGGAAAATCCTAGTACCACTGACTACTTCAGTCAGATTAGTTTCAACATATGCTAAATAAATAAATAAAATCGACTCAAAATGCTAAGAGATTTGTACAAATTACAACATAGAATGGAAAAGCAATACGTGAGCAGTTCCAAGCAGAAATAGCCCTGAACAACAACAGGCATCAATTAGATTTCATCTTCCCAAATTATCTGCATACTAACAGCGTATTATTACAGGGCTACAGACAGACTAAACATTGAATTTTTCTGTATGTTTAGATTCAGTGTCCAATAAGCATGATACATTGTATGTGAAAATAACATTAGAGTCCCTGAAGATTAACTAGGGCTTTCAAATGGTATGTCTCAAAGATGGAACATTTTAAGAAACTGCAGTTCTAACTAATTTTTTTTCCCATTGTTTTGTAAAAAGAGCACTGTAGTTATTAATGTAGGTACCCAAACTGATATACTTTTGTATACATAAATAATGAATATCTGGATATGGTGTGTACCAATCCATGTTAAATGCAATTTAAAATCTACCTTTTTGTGACAAAGCAGAAAAGAAAAGCTCCTGACTCACATTTGTGTTGCAGAGCAGGTTGACGTACAAATCTCTGAAGTTATTCACAGGAGATTTTTATCTGTAGGCAGAAAGCAAACATCTCTCAATGCAAATCTCAAGTGATTGATATCTTAGCGTCAGAACTCTAGCTCTGAATCTTCAGCAAATTGCTCATCCCACATATAATATGTTACTGTGTCACTGAATCCACTACTGCTCATTTGATGTCAGACTGTTTATCACCACCCTGGTCTCAAATCACAGGAGCAGCCAAACATCTGCTTGAGATGCTCAGCCACCAGGTCTGAAATGTGAGTACTTGAAGGAAGCCATTATAAATCTCCCACGCACAGCTTTGCAGTATTGTATCACCATCCATATGTCACTGATCGTGTTTGCAGGTGCTCAGATCTCCCAACCCCAATCCTCTCCTTCCCTCCTGGTGGCCCACCTCCAATAATGAGAAGCAAAAGAGAGGAAAGGTCCTTACGGCCTTTTTGGATACCTCAGGGAGGGAGATTTAGCTTACGATAACAGCTGCATTTCCCTGCAAACTGTAGTGTACTGGCTGTGCTAAATTTTGCTTGTAGAGTGAGGTGCTCTTTGGTACCTAGTCTGTTAGACAGAGTTGCTTTCTTCCAGCAGCCAAGCCGAAACCTCATGGTTTTGTTACAACAATTTGCAGAGAAGCCCTTCTTGCCTTTCACATGAATAAAATCCAACCTCTCAGCCAGCAGGTCTGACAATTATGCAAAAGAAAATACAGAAAAACATGTGCATATACTAGCCTGGACTGAAAACAGATGGCGATGAAGTTGTAAAAGCTATTTGTGGCACAGCTGTGTTTGGATATTTTCCCTTTGCGTTGATCATGCTTCCTCTCTGTGCCAGCTTACCTATAAGAAGTTGCATAAGCTTTTTTTCAACCGTTCTCTGCTAATGGAAAAATCTATATTATGTCAGGCTCATAGACCATCTCATCTGAGGTCAGATCCAGTTCAAGCAAATAGGAAGTATTTGTGCTACACTACAGAGCCAAGCCCAGACTGCAAAAGATCATCTTCATGGGAAGTTGCATTGCCTAACACTGAAGTGAGCTCTGAGTAGATCTGAGTCTAGTGCTCATTATGTAAAACCATTGAAGAGCCACAGAGTATTTTTTTTTGCACAGTTTTTCTATGGGTCAAACTTCTGGAATTGTCCCAAAAGAATTCATGGCTTCTCCTGAATACATTTTTTTAAGTAGCAGCCATCACCTATCCACAGATCTCTGCACTAAATCAGTGACTGTGTTGTGAGAACATGAATTGTTTATTTCTACAAAGCTGAAAGATGGCAGCGTCAGCATTTTGAGCTCTGTTCATGAAAGGAAAATGATAATGACAAACTGTTTATGGAAACATCTAGAGAAAAAGACTGAAAAGAAAAAAACTGATGCTAGCTTTTACTTTTCCAAGTGGCATTTCTAAGTGCTATGCATCTTTCAGCAACTGAAAATACAACAATGGTAGAAAGTATCCTGTATGAATTACTACAGCATTTTTTTCCTACTGGAACATCATTCTCAGATAAAGCTACAGAAATGTTACAATTATACTGGTTCACAGAGCTCTATCATCATTGTTATCTCTGGACAAAGACAATGAGAAGACACAGACAAGTCAGGAGACCAAATAATGGCATTTGATGGTATTTCCCATCAGCTTGCTGCAACAACCAACTGTGTGGCAGTTGTTTCTCTGGATGAACTTAGACAAATTGCACATTTCTAATATCAGAAACTGGAACTCTGTAAGAGAAATCTTAACTGGAGCTTAACTTTATAAGCGGCTTCTTAGAACGCAACAGTTGTCTTAAACTAGGTCTGATTTCTTCTTACAGTGCAGCCATCTCACAGAGCTAATGAAGCCACCAGTTCTTCTACTAGTGCAGCAGTTTCACATGGGGCATCATGACAAGTGTAAATTTGTGAATTCATCTACGTCAAAGAGAAGTCAAAAGGACACGTGATAAAAAAACATAAGTTAGATCAGGTTTTCTCATGTATCAATGGAGACATTTTCCTGAGGACCTTCAGATAGGTTTCAAAGCATTAGTGCTTCAAGGTGTCTTAGAATGCCTTTCTCCACTTCACTCAAAAATATATCCCTGATGGAGCATCTCCTCAGGAAAAAACATTCTGTTTGAATGAATGAAAGAAGCACCAAACAGAAATAGTCTTGGAATTAATCTGCTCCACTGACAGCTGAAAATTTTCTTCTCTGTTAGAAGCACAAATATTTTACCATGACAGGCATTTTTACAGCTACGGTCTGACCTCACTATCTGGAAATGTAATGTACATTTGCAGACTACATTATGAAAACAAAGTTCAGTAATTGCATCTCCAAGTGCCTGATTGGCTCTTTGCTATTTGTAAGCAAGCTAAGATTTGTAAAGTGCCGAACTGTGGGTAAAACATTAGCTCACAGGAACAAAGCAATTTTTCTGAATATTTACTGCTTACTTGATAAACAAGACCAGAGATTTAGTGTCCAAGCAGTACGTCATCCTCTGTATAATTGCTATTATTATTAAATTCTGTGTTCATATTAAAGGACTTAACACTGACGGATTAAATGTCTTAATACATTTATATCTTTGTGGTTAAACAATATGTTGGAGCATGCAAAGTTCTGGCATTCATTACTTTCGACAAACAGAAAGGTTTACAAACATTTTGTATGAGTAGTGAATTAAAATGCCAGGTGTCCTTGTTATAGCTAAGGTGCATTGTGTGCAGCACTGAAAATTTACATAAAGGACAAAAATACGCAACGAAATGTTTGCCATCACTGACTTCTATTGCTGTAATTTACTATTCTCATCACTGCTATTACTAGAGGAGACGTTTACTGAAAACTCATTTCATAGTTAAGGCTGAAACATAAAGGAAGGAGGTAATTCTTTCCACACTGCTTTGAAAGACAACAGTTTGACATACTGTGTATGCTGCCTGAACTTAGATGTTTCACTTGCCTTTCACCTTAGACATATCACTATTTCCTCCTATGGAGGCAGTCCTCCATGCAACTTAAACACAGTTCAATTTTTTAGGATGCTATAGTAAAAACTGTTTACCTTTCTACAGATCTGTTTCTACAACCAGTCATATCTGCTATTTTACGTAGTCAAGTCTTTCTCTCTCCCTGTCTTTTTTTTTCCTCCTCCAAGTACAGAACCAGAACAGCAAAGTGTATGAGCAGCTTTCTTGTCTCTCTAGTCATCAAACCCATTCAGTGTGAATGGAGTAATTATATTATCCATGTGAAATCATTAATGATTAATGATGCAAAAGTAGAGAAGAATTTTGTTTGGCACTCAGATCTTCACTTGAATTTCCATGAAAAAAGCAGACAGTTATGTGAATGTTATATATATGAACTTATATAAACTTGCACATACAGATGTAGATTTTCTCCACAGCTGAGACACCAAAATGCAATAAATCCATTTGTTATCAACCTCCAAGCACAAGAAAAGCTTCCCATAAACGTCGTCATTTGGCCTTTTCAGAAAAGGTCACCAAAAGGGCATCGATCTCTCATTGGGTTTCGATTACACACACTTTTGAACTGAGGATCTTTACATCTACTGCTCTCATTTATCACAGAACGTTGATTACAGGAAACATCCAAATTCTGACATTTCAAAGGTCAGTTTGCAATTTTTAAAAATTCCCCTCCATTATTCATTTGACTGCATGCCCTCCTCCACAAGAAATCCATTGGAATCACTAGTTTACCTTTTCATCTCATCAAAACTCAGATTTCAGTGGAATTAAGAAATACTTGATGCTATAACAAAAGACAACTGATTATACTAGAAATTCATTGGGGAAAACATTTTGCTCAATATAAACATCTTCAAGTTCATGTGTGTATACATATGCATACATATAACTCAATGATCCTTATGGGTTCCTTTCAACTCACATATAAGTTCATAGAATATCCTGTGGTTTTTTTACTTGGTTAGTATGACACCAAACTTGAAAACAAGTGGTGCATGTACTTAATTCCTGAGTTACAATATTGCTGTGCATAATAGCAGTAGCATTATCTCTCCCTGATTTCCTTTGGTACAAGTTCACACTCAGGTGACACAGGAAACACATCTAATGAGCTCCTGCATTCTGCTTCAATATTTCAGTGAAGGGTGTTTCTCCTTTTCCATGCTGATAAAATAAATGTCTTCTCATGTACATCTTAGCCATTTGACCTGTAATAAATGTCATAATTGCACACAAAAAATATTAAGAATTTATCCAAATTTGTAGTATAGTGTTCTGCTGCAATAGTAAAACCAAACAAGTTTTGATATTTCTAAGCATTAACATGATGCTCAGTTTGTTAGGAAAGGGAAACAGTCATCTGTGTTGATGAAAACCCAGCTACTGCAGTGACCCGCAACTGGGTATTAACATGGGAATGACCATTTATGTGCTCTAACAATTAATGACATTTGCACAAGTCAAACAAGTAAGACCATTTGCAAGACCACCTTCCACATTTCCCTTTTTCCTCCCTTGTCCTATTTGCCCTGGGATTTTGCCACAAAACTATTTTGCCCTCTTTGTCAACTGTGGACACTTCATTCCAAGAAATGGACCAATAATTTCTGGAGCACTGGGGCCTTTGCTCCATAAGCAGCTCACACATGCAAACCCTGCAGGGCTGGGAACCTCAGTGGCCGGGTTTGTAAGTGCTCTTTCACAGAGACAGTCCTGCTCAATCCTGATGAGCACAGCTGACCTGCATTTACCAGGCACTCAGACACATCTCAGCAGCTATCAGAGTGTTAGAAGCTATAGGAGTGGAGGAAAAACACAACATCCTTAAGGTTTTGAGAGGAACAGAATGAGAAACCCAAGAAGCTGTCTCACAAAACTGTGTTTAGGAATCCCAAGGCTTATTTTTGGTGCACATTTTCAGAGGCGGGGTTGTCTGGTGACATTACATTTTGACCTTATCTGGAGCCCACAGTTATACACAGAGGCTTATTTTGACAGAAACTATATAGAATATCAGGGCTCTGCATAATGCGGTGCTGCAGAGTGATAATACTCTTCATTCAGAAAAGCTGAATAAATACCGGATATATTTTATCTTATGATTCTGCTAATAAGCAGAGTGTTGCAGTCCCAGGACTGCAATAACACATGCCCTTTCCCTTTGGAATATTTGTTCAGTGCACTTGAAAATGCATAGCAGACATTTTCAGGGGTGGTGTTATGACTTCTGTGTAGATAACAGTTTCTGTATCAGTGCTTCATACTATCTGCCATTCCAGAAAGCTACTGTCACTTGACTGTGGAGCACAGTTAAGGTCCAGAATTACTAAAATCTCTCAGAAATAGAAGGTGGGAAGAACCACAAAGTGCAGTGAACGAAATGTGCAGAAACTGTTGGTTCAGCACACTAATGTTTGCAGGTGCAGGAACAGACTTTGGCTGTGTCCATGTAACTTGTCTACTACCAGATGAGGGAGAAACCTCCCTGCATTAGTAAAGTCTTACATGTTAAAGATCAAATCATAAAAAAATAATTTATGCTCTATTCTCACAGCCCAGATTTTTTTTACATCTATTTTCTGGATACAGCCTGTCAGATGCCAGCTCTTATTCAAATGAAGAACTGAACTGATCCCCCAGGGCCTTTGCGTGAAGGGAAATGAAAGAACACTTCAAATTACTTCCTTCTCCATCACTTCCATGCCCTGCACTGATTATGGGTTTTCCTGCTTCACAATACAGATAAAGATGGGAGATTTCTAAACCACAGCTGGCAGGATATCGTACTCCATTGCATCAGTCTTTTTAATACACATCAATAATATTCTCTCATTTTTTGATGATCACACTTCCTTATTTGATATGAGAAGCACTCTCTCTAGCAGCTAGACTGCTGCTTTGTGATCATCCAGGAAGATGCATTAGGAGTTCTCTTATTTCTCTGCCTTTGATAGACATAGAGTAAGCAGACAGCAAAATAAAACGGAAACCACATGCTATCCACTCCTCCCATAAACTGTCCTTCAGTCTCCTCCGGCGGAGAACCATGTGGCTCAGTGTGCTGAGCTCCAGGGAACAAAGAAGTCAGTGTTTCAGCTCACTTTCGAGTTCACTGTATAAAACCCAGAGGTAGTAACTAATGCCTACCCCACAACCTTTAGGGCAACTGGAAAGAACAGAGCACAGCCCACTGAAATCCCAGGGACCTTCACATACAAAACATATGACAGCATAAGAAGCTGGATCCCTTATTTTATGGTGCTCCAATTTGTGCCTGTTGCCTCTTGTCCTGTCACTAGACAAGGGTTGGGGATCTTGCAGGGTTTGCCCTATTGCTTTCTTTGCTGTTAATCCGAACTATATTATATATATATATAAAATGTATTTTTATGTATGTATAGTTAGGCAAACACTACTGAGCTATACCCTAGTTTTAGTGTACCTTTGAATAATGTATTTATTCATAGCAATACAGCTATGATTTATGCATTAAACCAAGTTGTCTGGATTCACTAGCAATGCCATATGCTGTGAAAAGTTAACTTTAGAATTGAATAGGGCATCCACATTTTGCCTGAATTAATTTGCCAAGTTAAGTGTAATTGAGCAACAGGAACATTTCCTACATCTAATATTCTAAGGAGAATTACAAATGCAAACTACCTGAAATGGCTGTTTGATATTCACAGCAATAGTATAATGCAATTCTTTTTATGTCTCTTAAATGAGTCCACTTCATAAAATGAATTAATTTGTGCTGTAGATACATCCACCATCTTCCATTGTACGTTGCATAATTGTTGCTAGCTGAGTAACTTTTATCCTCTTCTTGAAACATATTTATGTACTAAACTGGCTGTAAGGTGTTTTCCTTACTACATTTGATAGATCCTGGCTTTGATCTCAAATATCTACAGCACAAGGACTTCCCTGGAACATCATGCCTCAAAAGATGCATTATAGGCTAAAGCAGAATAGGCACTCATCAGCTACAGAGGAAAGAAAGGAAAGCATGCAGTGTTATGAAAGGGTGAAGTGCTCCAAAAATATAACCCTGTGCAACTGAGCAATTTCATCTGCCTCATTCATATAGTTCAGTTTCACCATGATTATAATTAATTGAGTTAGGACAGTTTTCAAGCAATAGAAGTGATTTTAAGATGCTCAGATTTAAGATACATGCAACTAAAAAAGGAACAAAAATCCCAGTTCTCCAATCAGATAGAATGGCTTGGGTTGGAAGGGACCTAAAGATCATTTAGTTCCAACCCCTGTACCAGGGCAGAGTTGCCAAGCACTAAATCAGGCACCAGATCAGGCTGCCCAAAGCCCAGCCAACCTGGCCTTGAGCACCTCCAGGGATGGGGCATCCAAAGCCTCTCTGGGAAGAGTGTATGTCTCAATTGAAGTGAAGTCACTACTGGTTATATAAAGCCCAACCACAAGTTCTGCTAAAGAGTGGATTAGTTCCAGTCTGCATCTGGAACTAATTTCTCAAAGTCAAATTTACCTCTGTTTACCATAGAATCGTGCATTGAAATCAACTGCACTGAAAACTGCCTGTACAACAAAAATCTTTTTCTATTCTATGTGTCCCATTTCTCTATTTAGAGCAGAATTTCCGATAAAATAAGGCTTTCAGAAGTTATTTTCAAACAGCAGTAAGTACTACTGACATAATATCATTAAGAAGATAGAATTGGAAAGGCTCTTTGGGATTTGTTTATTTTTAACTTTACCAAGCCCTTGCTGTTGTAATAGAATCCCTGGTTTAAAGCATTTCATTACACTTTTTTAGTCCACGATGAGACAAAGTTGTCAGGGAATCTTCATTCCCTCATACAGACAGAGAATTTGACGTAACTTTATCATAAAAAGGAATTCAGCACAAACTACTGGGTACTGCAAAATTTGCTGGCAGTTTAAAGCACATCTTATTAATCAGAATTCCAGTTTAAAAGAAGTTTAACTTTTTATAATCCCTTCAACTGATGGTCTTTCTTTCATAATGACCTTTGTTTGAAAACTCTTGCTTATAAAACCTCCATGCCAAAAATTGAGTCCTCACAAGAACTTTTGCTCTCTGATCAGAAGTCAGATGCTTAAAAATCAATTCCTCATAACCAAAATGCTGTAATACAATTTTCTAATTGCATTTACACAGTGCTTCAGGGCTCGACACACGTATGCAGGAGTTACACTCAGCAAAAACTCCACACGCCACTTGGGTTTAGTTCAACACTAATTTTTTAATTTAAAAATAGGAACTTTTTGGAGCAGTTCAATATTTCTTGTTAGAATAAGCATTTTTGTGGCAGAGACTCTATAAACAATACAGAACTTGCCAACCATCAGTTTAGCCAAGGTGTTAGCACTGTTTGTACCAACCAGCACTGAGCGCCAGCATCAGATAAAGCACTTAAGAGATTATTGTGGAGGATAGTGTTTTACAACGCTGAAAGCAGACATTAAAGGACTGACTATGTCTTTCAAATTCAACTGCTGTGTAACTATGCTTTATCTATTGTGCCCTCTCCACACACATTTTCTTTTTGCAGCTTTTCATCTTGTACAACAGACAGAAAAAGCTTTGAAAAAAAGAATCAAGCTGAGGACAAAGCTTGCTAAGCTTTGAAAGATGAGAAAACTGGTAACAGTGAGGGTAATTCTAAAATTGTCTTTAACAGACCTACGAATTTAGAATTTAAGAGCCTAAGACTTCAGAAGTGCCCGTGTACTTAAACTGAACTTGAAGGTGGGGTTTGAATCTGTGCTGGAGGTTTTTGAGAACAGAATCTACCTATCCTCCTGCTTTTTATAAAGCCAGAAACACTGTCAGAATTGCTTTTCTGGTGATCTTTGGGAAACTATTCCTTCAATACAATCAGCTTCCAGGCACAAGCAGCACAATGCTAATTCAGCTGACTACTGGCTTACTAGAGCTCAGTTTCAGCATCTGAATCAGGAAAATCACTGAGACAGCCTTAAAGAGCCTCATATCCAATATACACAATTTCAGATGGCTAGAAAAAGACTGGATTGCATATAATAACAGGATGGCTTACAAGCTTGATAAGCATTTCGTGTTGCTGTTGCAGTCTTTGTTAATCAAGAGAACAAGGAAAAGGAATTCCAACCAGTTATATGGCCACACAGCACAGTCAGATTACAGACTTGCAGACCATGCTTCACATCTCAGTTGATAGTGGTGTCAGTTTTAAGCATGAACTGTGAAAAATTGTTTAATGGCAAGTTAATTTCAGTTATTCATACACAATCTGCTACCGTAAAGGAATTGCAGTTGATCAGAAGTCAGAACAGTGACAAATTGATGCTTTTTATTGTGGTTTTTCCTTTATATCTAAGTGGAGATCTGTGGTATTTCTTGTGGTTCAGCCTTGTTACATTCTTCCCAGAACACAGGAGTCTATTTCAGGTATCTCAAGAGCAAGACATGCTGTGCACTTTCATCATAAGGCCATCTCTGATGCAAGTTGTCTATATACTTTGGCTTTCAATTCCATTCAAGTTTGTAATAAACAACCCTGTATAACATCCCCTCACAGTAGGAAGAAAATTACTAAGCTCTGCAGAGCAGTTTTCCAGAGAGGGTGCACATACGTAAACCAGTTGTGCTGAGCAGAATGGCAAATACATTTGCAGTTCTTGACCATTTCAAGGGTACTCATCGGCTGCAGCTGCTCTGTTTTCCATTTTCACTGCAGTAATTGACACAAGAATAAGGCTCATATTGTGCCATTTGCTGATCTTACAGCCTTTGGCTGAAAAATATAGAGTCGAGTACAGGATCTCATTTGCTGGGCAACTGGCAGAAAGGCCATGGACTTTAAACTTTTCCTGTATTCTGTACTTGGATTGATCTCAGCTTAGATTGTTATTTTTAAATTATCAATGCTACAAATAAGAAAAATGATAATTAGAAGGAAATAAAGATTCTACACCATGAAATACCCTGCAGATGAATGTAGTACAGGGATTAGAACCACAAAGATTGCTGTGATTGACAATAGGGAAAATGGACAGAAGTGTATTTCCTCTCATGTCTAAATTTCCTCCTTAATCTGCTTCCTTAGAGGTAGTCTCTTCACCAAAATAAAAATACTTCTGATAGGAAGGAATCTCACTCTGAAACGACAGTTTATATTTAATGGTCACTCTTCATATGCTGTCAAACCAAGATAAGAGGAATGTACTCCATCAATTTTACAAAGATCACTACTAAAATAAAGACCAAGGTACAATCAACTAAGGCAAAATCAACAGCTACTATATTTTTAAAGCCATTTATGATACACTAAAGTAAAAAAAAATAATACGTGAATTTTATTCAGATTTTATGGCCCGAATGAATGGAACTATTGAAGAGGAGAAGCCGGCAAGTTGCTCACAGACTGGGATCACACAGGCAAACTCAGGCTGAAACAAATGAGAGGCTCTCATTCATACAGAAGATGAATTTATTATGGAAACATGGATTTCCAGAGTGGAAGAGGAAGAAACTGGCAACACTGTTGCCTCCCCTCTAAGATTTTGGCTTATCATGGTCCATTATAAAGAGACCCGAAGTACCCATCTTATAGGATGTATGGGAACTGCTGAGTCATGGCCTGAACCACTGATTGAGCACCTGGAGGAAAGACCCAGTCAGCCCTGTGAGCACAGGTGAAGGCCAGGCTCCACCCTTCTTAGGCCTCATTTAAGGGCTGACTGCCCCTGAGGAAGGATCTCTTTCTGGAGATCCCTCCTTAGTAGAAGTTTTTCCCTGTGAACCCAGAATCTTCTGATACAGGTGAGCCATCTACTTCCCTTCCTTTGTAGCACCTTTCTATAGTGCCAGTCCTTCCACCTCTTTTGTAATGCCTTTTCTGTCATGTTGATCTTTCCAATTGCTACACAGGAACAAATGACAACTTATACCAACTTAACTGAAATCCACAGAACTGGCTGCAACTCTCTTCACTTCTAGTATTTCCCACTGCTTCTCTCTTCAGATATTTTTGCTTTCTTTCTTTGCAGGTTCTCAATAGTGAGGAATACACAGTAGCCTTTAAATGTCTGCTTTCAGGTAACCTTGAGGAGGAAAAAAGTACTGATGTTGTATGTGCAAAGATGCTTAACTTTCTACAATAATTTGCAATGAGCTTTCTGAATCCACTGTCTCATATGATTGACTCATTGTTTCTCATCGGTTTCATCAGTGAAAATGATTTCCAATATCTTCAGAAAATACAGTGCCAGTAGAGCACAGGCAAACACAATGGCTATGAATAACTCAATAGACTAAATTACTCTTGCACAATCCTTTTTACTCTGCAAGAAGAGACATTTCTGTATCAATTAGGTTCAGCAAACATTTCATTTAAAGTAAGGAAATGGAAGAATGATGAATATCTGTGCCGTATGGTAGAAGATTTGGTAACAGTGAAACTGAAAAGAGAGAAATGGTCTGGAAAACTCATTTACATAGGAAATTGCATCAGGTGAACTTCTGTTAGATCTGATCCTATGAGAGCTATGGCTATACCAAACCACAATTCTTGGGAGCAGTCCCTCACATGAATAAAGGCTATTTGCAGCAAATTATTGCCCTGGGCTTGATGGCTCCTTAGAAAGGGTCAGTAAGAACAGAAAAGACAAATACAGTGGGCAGCTGAGAGTAATTAGGCTCAGTGAATTTCAAAATGCAGCTATATGATGGATAATTTGGTATATCTGAAAGATATACAAACAGACTTTGGCTAAATATGCTCAGTAATTTTTAGTTTGTCATATTGTACAATAATACCTTTAGAAATATTAGTAAACTGAAGATGCAGTAAATTTAACTTGTATAGTCACGTATTTCTAGCTCTTAGATGTTACAGGACTTCTTCAAACAATTTCAAGCACTGATTTACAGCTGTCAAATAATTATTAATTGAGGAGGCTGACTGAGATGATAACAAATACAAATGTGCAAGGTCAGCATGTCCAGTCCTTTCCAGATGGAAGGAATAACACAGAAAGAAATACAGGTCCATATACTAGGAAGAATTGTTGGGAGATGTTGAGCTGAGGAGGGAAGATTGAATAAGTAAGGCAGCAACAAGGAGTAATTTGCAGGCAATAGAGATTCACGGATACAAGATGGATGTCTAAATTCCTGTGGAACAAGAGCACTAAGTAAGAGTATAATGGAAACACTTAGTGAAGACTCCCTTTATTTGTGAGCCTTTTTGCAGCTTTTTAGCATGTTATGTTGCAACATGTACAGATGACATTTCTGTGATTCAGGAGCCTCTCAATGCAATAGTTTTCTCTTTATAATGGTAGCATCACTAAGTGCTGGTGCCATCAATATTGGCTGAAAACAGCTTTTCATACACTGCTAAAATCCCAAGTGGCCAAATCCAAAATGCCAGTGTCATGAAGCCAAGCACTACAAAGAATGAAGTAAGCACTACTTATTTCTCCTAAAGCTCGCTGTTATAATATCAGAAGCCTTCTTAATAAATGTGCCTACTTTTTAGAAAATTCACTTCCTGCTTTTTAGTTTATATCATGAAATTGTTTTAATTTTCACCAGTCGGCTTATGTTACTTTCTACAATTAATCACAGCCATCAATGAAGGATTTCTCAAAAAAGAAATTAAAACCTTTGAGCACGTGTTTAATATAGCACATGCAAATATTACTTGTATTTATCTGTTCTTGTCTTTAATTTTTACATCTCAGAGCATTTGGTAATAGAAAATATCATTAGCTCCAAGGGCCTTCCTTCTTGTTTCACAAATTGATCGTTGTTTTCATCCTCAGTTTCATTCTGGGAAACTATGTGCAACCCCTTTTTCTTTTTGGCTTTTTTCAAGAGGGGGAGAGGGAATAAAGTTTTGCACCTACATATTCAAAGACAGAGACCTTTATCTGTCATGCTTCTAGCATACAATATCCACATTAAGATCAATCTTAGTTTCACAGAAATACAGAATTGTATTCCCTATATTGCTGATTCAATCTTCTGTATAAAGATTATGATGGTATTTGCCATTAACCTCTAGTTCAACTGTATGACCTTCTAAATTAGCTCATATCACTGATGAGCTTTCCTGGGATCACATATATATATGATTGATATGCATATCAATCAGCAGCAGCTTGTTTTGATTTACTAAAAGTTATTTAAATCTCTGAGAGTACTTGCACATATTGTATATTCCCTCTTCACTATGTCTCTTTTTCAGTGTTCAAAAGAAAACCTAAGTGGCACATCAGTAACCATAGAACCATAGGCTTATGTTGAAAGAGGCCTTAAAAATCATCCAGTTCCAGCCTTCTGCTGTGAGGGGTTCATACTGCACATTTATCCACACTAGTTCCCTGACTTCAATAGTGACCACTAGCAAATTATTCCTGATTGCTGCAAGCAATGGTCTACATCTATGGAGTGACCAAAAAAAGCACAGTATGGACTGAAGTATCCCACAAAAGCAGTGACAAATCTCACAGGACAAATGTTTATGTGTAGCACATATACACATGCATGTGTATCTCATTGCTTTTTGAAACAAAAGACAGAGCTCTGTGTTCTACAATCACATGAACCAGCACTGTCCCTTTAGCTAACGGAATCAGTCATCGCTGTGAACTGTTGGACTACAGTTTCTATTCATAATGGTGTTCCCACTGCAGATGCCAAAGTGAACAGAGTGCTCAGAACTGTTAATAAATACACTGAATTGGAAAATGTCCCTGAACGAACAATGCATCTGAGCTAGCCAGATTAGAGGATTATGTTTTCCATTGCAGTAGTTCACATTATGGTGACACAAATGTTGAGGATAACAGAAGTTGCTGCTGAAGCATTTGTAAAACTGAAATTAAAAACTATGTCTTTCAAAAAAAAAAAACCAAATAAGGAATAGAAATATTCACTAAAGAAATTAAGCAAGGAGTACACTGAAGAAGTAAATTAATAGAAATTATTCACCTGAATTGAATAAAGTCATTAGCAGGTCAGGTCTCATTTTGTGTGAGATCAAAAATCAGGCATACATTTTCTAACCTGCAGGAAAGAGTATTTAAAATAAATTTCATCTAATCTACTTTTTTAAGTCAAAGAATTCCAGGAATGTACTTGTCTCTAGGGAATGTTAAACGTCTAAAGAGAAAGCTACTTATTTGTGAGTTAGTCATATTGCTTGCGAAAGACTGGGGCTCTCAAAGAAAATCCTCATGCAGAAGAGCCAAACTGCCTAAATATAAGAACTGCTTCTTTTGTAACTCTGTTCATTTTCTGAACCTGTGTTCTTGTTCATTTTCAGGTGGTTACCGTAAATCACTATTTGTTAAATCTTGCAATTATTTTTAGCAATAAATGTGCAATACATTGTGCAGTCAATCAGGAGAAGCGAAGAAACTCAGTCTGCAAGTTTGGGCCATTTACTGGTGCCAACCAGTAACCACAAACATTTAGAGCAGGCAGAAAGAGAAATAGAGTTACAATGAAAAGAAAAAAAAGACGACAAAGCTTTAAGTCAATACGTCCAACTCCTTAATTCTACACTGTGTGCTTCTTGCCCTGGAGGAGTCTTTTTTTCCTACGGCCACTCCTCTGTGTCTCCATCTCCAGGTTGACTTAACTCCCAGCAATAATCTCCTTCCCTTATATTCCATCTCATCTTAAGTCTTCTCTTGCTTTATTTCTTTAATTTTATCTCTAGCTACATCCATTTTCTACTTGCATAACCTACTCTCCTCTTCTTTCCAGACTTATAACATTTTTTTCCACATTGATTCCAGGTAAATATGGAAGAAACAAGACAGATTTTCTTTTACTGCCTCCATTTTTTTTATTCTCGTTCTTTTTTAATCTTTCCTTCTCTTTCTCCTGCTAATCGTTTGCATTGTCTGACGAGCTTTGACTTCCAACAACCCATTAAATCCTCCAGGTTACCTCGAGTGCCTGTATGTTTTCTAAGCATACTGCTGCAGGCAGTGCTTTTGCTACATTGGCTGAAGCACAGGCTCTGTCCCTCTGCCTCCCAACATCCAAGCTGAAGGTTGTGATAACACACATCAGCAGTATGAGCTGCTCCTTGCCCTTCTGGAGCAAATGAGGCTTTTCCTGGCTGAAATGCATCCTCTCTTTTGCACAGGGTGCAGGAGGGAAAGCACTGAGACACTTGGAGGTTTACACTTTACAACATTCTTTACAAAATGCAAAATCCATTTCTCAGACCAGAGCACAGACAGTAGTTTAGGTGAGAGTCAAACATGCTAAGTTTTTTTTTCTATTCTAGACTATAATCTCTTTTTGAGGTTGGACGTATAGATTATGATAGCAGTTTGCATTACATCTCTGACAAACATCCAATATCTTTGACTTTGCCAGCATTTCCACTAATTTTTTCTGGACTTTGGATATAAACAGCTTCCTTGTGACTCATCCATCTCACCAGTCTTCAACAGTTGCTTTTTTTGTTGTTGTGACTCATACAGCATCATTCTTACTTGAAATCAGCTTTGCTATGCTAATTCTACTTACACAATAACCACTCCACTGTTTTCTCTTTTACGAATATGACAGCATAGTCACAGGGCACCTGCCATGGCATAAAACTTCAAACATGGTGTTGTTCTGTTTGAATATACTTTTAATGGACTCACAACAATCTTTTGTAGCCATATGTTATGGTAGCATTTTCCAATGAATTATTACCCAATAACACATGCTCTTTTTTTGTTGCTACAAAACTTCTTTGACTTTTTATCTATTACAAAAGGTTCATTTGTGTGTTACCAATAACACCTTATTTGTGAATTCAAGCAAGAACACAAGAATTAGACAATTAAAAAAAGACCCTAGACTCAGGAATACTTATTGCTAGATTGGCAGTTGCTCAGTCTGGACCCTGCCACATTAGATATTCCTGTAGGCACCAAACCTTGCCTAAAAGAACATCTCTGAATGTGGCACCCATTGCCTTTCTCTCCAATCCCCTAAGTCCTCCCACCCCATTACACAAAATATCTACGTTTTCCTGAGGACAACCTATGTGTGCATTTTTGTGAATCAGGGCTAGATCCAGAAGGGAGACTTAGGCTTGATGTTGCAATGTCTGACTCTTTTAGCCCCTTGCTGTCTGATGTAAACTGCACTCCTGAGTTAGATACACTCTGCCAAATTTGAAGAGAAAATGAAACCTCAGAACTAATTCTCAGGTGTCAGTAGGCTGAGATCAGAGGAATTCAACTCCTAGTGCTCACTTGGTGAAGCATAGCACCATCTCCTCAGGACTCGCACAAGCTGACTCAGTCTTGGAGAAAGACAGCTAACCCAAGGTAGGCTTTTCTCTCATCACTGCTTTAACAGAAAATAAATCTGTTTTGGAATATTCAAAACCATATACAGAACTCCCAGTTAATTTTGATCCCTAAATCAGAGACCTTTTCCTTCCTTTGGGCAGGATCTCAAAACCTGGTGGCATGGATTAGCCATCAGGAAAAGGAGCTGGCACCTACTGACCCAAGCCATTTGGCCTCTTCTTTTTATGAAACCAGCTGAAGTACTTCTGTGTCCACCCCAGTTCAAAGATCAGTCCTTGGCTACCTTCTCCCATTAGCATTCTTTTTTTTCCCCCCAAAGAAAAAAGCAGTCCCTTTCAGTACATGCAGAAGAATGGGGTTTGAAGAATTGATATAGGTATCTTTGCTGAGTTTTTCCTGTCAAGTGAAGCCTGTAAAGATGTATCAGAACCACAGCCAGAACTCTTCTCTCCACGAGCATTCCTTCAAGTGCCTGGTAGTAATTCAAATAATTAGATTTTAGCCCTATTTGATAGGTGTGGTCTTATGTTGTCTCATGTGGTTTTAAATAATTGGGTTTTTTGTTTTGTTTTTAAACTTCTCTGTATGTTAATACTTATTTCGCCACAGCTGCGCTGCCCCTCAGCCAGACACTCATTGCTCACAATGAAACATCGGGCTCTGTCTCTACAAGAAGCTCACAGTAACCCATGAACAGAACTGCTTTTTTCTATCCTACTGAATAAATTGAGTATTTTGTGCCATTCTGAAGTCTTGTTTTAGAGTTTTTTCTCACAACCATAGCAAATTGCCCCTTCCCTCACTCACAGCCTTGTGCATCAGCACTGTATTTTAACTCTTGCACATGAAGAGTCACAGCTGGGGCTGCTGGCTGTATGGGCCAGATGCCTCTTGGCCTTACTCAGCAAAATGCCTGCTGACTTCAAGGACATTTTTCCTCAGTCAGTGAATGTAAAATGCAACTCTGCATTTTTCTGTGGTTTCCGTTAGGGCCCTGAATATGCAGACACTTACACATGTACTTAATTTTACACATATGGGCCCTGATTCAGTAAAGTAATTAGCTGCATGCTGAACTCAAAATAGATGAGTGCTCCCAGTGAAATCAGTGGAACAAATGGTGTATACAATCAAGAAAATACATGAGTGTTTCTGAGATTGAGGCTTTTCTTCCACAGGTAACAGACAGCAGAGATGGGCTTTTAGGATCCTTTCTCCTGTTGTACCTCTACAACCCATAGACAAGATAAAGCAGGAAGGAAATCATAGATTTGACACGTAAAAGCTTTAAAATAACACCACTGGCTTATTTTAGAGTGAATTAAAACTGTCTGAAATATATCCAGTCATAGAGATAGCAGAATGAACCTCCATAAAGAGTTTCATCTCTGTGTTCCCAGTCATTGCTCATAAGTCATGCATCAATCTTTGACTTTAAAAAAAATATTGACAAGGACAGCAGAGAGCTACCTGTCCAAAAATCATATCTCCTGCAGTTTTCTCTTTTTGCTGCTAAGAATCTCTTGGACACAGACAACTAGCTTTGAAGGCTTGTGGCCATAATTCTGTCCATGTGCACGCTACAAAGTAGAGGGACATTAATGGGAGTAGAGGATACGGTTTTCCAAGCCATTTCTCTGAAGGCAGAGTTGCTTAAAAGACTGGAAGCAGAGAGCTCAAAACCACTCATACAGTTAAAGAGCTGGGAGTGCTTCTCATCATATTCAGTGTCATAAGGATCTGGAGGCAATGCTCTTCAACTTGCCAACCTTAACACTGCCATCTTGCCTGCCCTCACAGCTCCAGCCCAGAAAGCACTTGAGAAACCTCCACAGCTTTTATTGCGCAAGTGTGTGGTGTTTTATATGCTGAAGTTGTCTCTACTGCAGGTTCATCTAGTCAGAGCAGGACACAAGAAAACTTTCTCCTTTATATGCAAGTACTTCTTATATACATGTATATGTTCTAAGTAATCTTTTTCCTCACTGAACACTTATGATGTTAACATAAGATCCTGCTTGTATAAGGCTGGGCTACATACATCTTTGAGTCTGTGTGAGATAGGCAGCTCCTGAGTTACTCTACACCCAATGATGGCCAGGCTGGATGGAGCCCTGGGCAACCTGAACTAGTGATTGATCTAGCAGTCAGTAACCCTGCCCGTGTCAGGGAGTTAGAACTAGATGATCTTTGAGGTCCCTTCCAGCCTGAGCCATTCTATGACAAAAGCAATCCAATTACAGGCAAATTTACACGGCTTGTTCCTTGGACTGCCCCTAGAGGTAGCCTTCCACCGTGCTATCCTATTTGATTTGTCATGGATAGAATATAAATATACCGTTATTATTCCTCATCTGAAAGGAGAAAATGCTTCAGTCCAAGTGACTTATTTTGCCAGCATAATGTCATCTCAGAATCTGTTGTTTTCACACTGTTTAGACAAAAATACTGGGACAAATTTTCCCTGAACTGGGACTGCTTTAGACTACCTACTAGGAAAAAAAAAGGAAACTTAAAAGGTAAATCCATCCATAGAAGTAATGAGCATAGGAAGATCATCAGTGACATGCGATCAATGTATTATCTATACCTAAGTCATAAACTCTATGGTTGATGTAAGTACATGGCTGAGACAACACAGAAATCCCTGGGATTTATGTGAAAACCTGCTAACCAAAATTTATCCTCACAGTCCTGTATGGCCCATGACATGGACATATATCACTTAGACCAATGCCTAAGCTGTTCTAACAGCAGAATCCAAGCAGCAGACAGCAGCCTCTGGAACTGGGAAAGTTAATGCAATACAGTATTCTCCAAATGAGAATAAGAGATTAATCCCTGCTCACTTCCTATTAATTTTCCTTTCACTTCTACCTTTTTGAAGCTGAAAATAAATATTATTCTGAAGACTTTACTACTCAGTCGTCTACTTACCATGTGAGTCACAGGGACCTGGAGAAGAGCAAATATTTCTGCTTTTCTTTGTGCTCTAGTCTCCCATAAGCTCTTCATGTTCCATGCATGAGATGCTCTCAGGTAAAACTTGTCAGGTGCCATGCCGGAGTAGCTCCAAAACCCCCAAAAAGTTGCTGCTTGTAGTCCAGCACAAGAACATCCTGGTCACCAATTTTGAAAGAGTGGCCCTCCAAGTACAAGCAGTTAAAGAAATCCTAGAAGCTGTAAAAATGGTTAAAGGTAATAAAAATTAATTGCATTACATATCACATAAATAATGTAGTCAGAAATAAGCTGCTTATTAAAAAAAAATCAGTGTGGATAAAAAATACAAAATA
Source organism: Numida meleagris (assembly GCF_002078875.1). NCBI lineage: Eukaryota > Metazoa > Chordata > Aves > Galliformes > Numididae > Numida > Numida meleagris. The sequence goes on along the minus strand of NC_034413.1, from coordinate 39,152,798 downwards.
GTCAATCTCTTCATGTTGTTAATCATCAAGCTGGAGAGAGTCTCTTCCCAGACAAGAGTGTTGGAGCAAAACTACTGGAATCATTCAGGAAACAATTATATGGTCCTATGGGAAATGATGCACTACAAAGGTAATGAGCCACCTAGTTCTGATTTCATAATAAAATTCTCTTGCTGCTCTTACAGAAAGACTCTGGGGAATATAATATCCAGCAGGCACATCAGATCTTAAAATACAGTACAGGAAGTTTACTGGCCTGTTGATGCCACAGGCTTCTCATGTATAAGACATTCCATCTGTATTTAGAAGCCACACGCTTCATTATGGGCATATATTTATGTTCCATTTGACTTTCTAGAGATTTAGGCATATGATGCCTTCCAGCACACTGCTAATGTGCTGAGCTGAACAAAAGCAATGATCAGGCTAAAAAATAAAAATAAAAGCTTCAGACAGTCCAACAGACAGTAGCTCAGTCAACAGCTTCCCAAGAGATATCCATGTTCCCACCACAAGCATGTCCAGCCCCAATATCCAGTGCAGAAGGCATCTGGGTGAGAAGAAAGAATTGGCTTCAAACTGTAGAGCCCTTGGTGGGAACCATACCTAACCTACCTCACAGCTTTTTCTAACCCTCTATGACAACTGATTTGATGTAATTGACAGAAATTTGAAAAAGGTACCTGCAAACCTTGGGAGATATTATAAACATGTATACTAGGCATCAGTACCTAAGGGACAAGACACATGACAAGTGTTAGTTAATTGCTATCAGTTTACTCTGTAGGATGTAAATGAAAACCCACTGATATGAATGAATTTGGGATCTGGCTTTGCCTGATAGCAGCTGTGATTGGTTGGTCACCACCAAACCTTCCATGGCTTCAGTAAAGTATTTTGTCTGTTATTTAGATAATTTGTTATAGTGAGGAAAAAATACAATCCTGCAGTCCTTTTTGAGTGGTAGTGTAACCACAGTATAAGTATGAATACACATGTACATATTCTGAAAGTAATCTTAAAAGCGTACTAAGATAATACACAAAAAGGTATGTCAATAGATGAGAAAGTAAAACGATTGATTTTAGTTGCTGTTGCATTTTACACTAACTATATTTTCTACAAGTAGCATCTGTCATGAGGGACAAAAAGCCAAGAAAGCAAATTTTGTTTCTGAACTTGGAAGACAAACATTTTGATGAGCAAAACAAACATCTGCATTTTGCTGGTGTTCTGCATAGCTCAGCAGGATTCGGTTCAGTTTAAATAGAAACAACAATTGCTTTACTGCATACCACTTTTGTTGTAGTTGTAGCACTGCTGAAGTCATCCAAGTTATAAGAGAATAAAGCTTGTTCTGTTTCTCCACTCATTTTGGTATAGCACTGGTCTGTAGTCTTTCTATCATGCTATTGGTGCACCTCAGCACTGTTTGCAAGAAGCCCATTTCCTTGCTTAGAACTTCACTATACCAACAGTGGTCTGCTGCACGCTCCATCTGCAAGAAAGAACGAACTACTACTATAGCACTACTCCTCTGTACTGGTTGGATAATACTAATTGGATTTTATGTCCTTTGAATGTTTCAGATGTATGTTCAGCTCCACTGAAGAGTAGAATTTGATTTCATTAATTTAATAGTCTGACCCAGATTCATTTGTGTGCATGCGACCCACTGCCTTCAGTCAGCACGTGTGCATATGAAAATTTATGTAAAACAAGCTTGCAAGATTCAAACTCAAGACTTGATATTTCCTAGATGTTAATGCAAAAGAGGCATTTTGCAGCAATATAAATTGACTGAAAATGAATAAAAGCAACCTAGCTTTAAGCTTAAGAGATGCATTCATTATTAAGGCATTGCTTAAAGAACGTCTCGTGTTTGACACGATTAACTGCTGGAAGAAGAAACATCTCTTACATAAACATATTTATGTGCTATTTGTAGAGCTTATTTTGTAGATCTTTAGTTGACAAGTGACTGCCTGAAAAAATAAGTGGCTCACTACTATAAGCCAACAGGGAGTCACAGCTCTCATTCACATTATTGTCAAATGTAGTGGAGAAGAAACCCATCTACAAAGTGACTTCTTGGTGGAGGGTTGTGCCAAAAAATCAACTGCAGTACACAAGCTCACACAGTCATTTTCTCTGACCTATCAACTCTAGATTTGAAATGGCATGGAAGAACGGTTTAAGGAAATGAAGGCGTAATTGTTCTGTCAGTTATATTTCAAACTCCAACAATCAAATGCACATTTTGAGAATCAACTTCTTCAGCCTGTTTCATTCTTTTTTTGTTTTGCTCTCTTCCTGCAAAGGAAAAACAATGTCTCATTTGTATAATTCACTAAAAGTAAGGAAAAGACTCTTTTAATAGGAAATGGTAAATTCTGAATTAGTTCACTTCATAAATGCTCACCAGTGGTTGCTATAGGATGAGACAGAAGGAGGTGTCTCAAGCACTGTTTGGCAAAACACTGTGTATGGGATGGATAAACCCTGTTCTCCACAGAACTTTACCTCTGACAGTGACATAGTGCTCTCAAAACAACCCAACACTTAAATCTAACATTTCATAAAACCAATCAATGCATTTCAAATGAATAATAGATTTTGATTTAAGAAAGAACGAGCTCAAAATAAAGAGCACTTATTGAATCATGATTTTGGAGCAACATTTTCTTCCACTCAAAATTAGGTTCAAGTAAAGCAATAACAAATTTTGAAACAGATATCTTCCAACCTTTCCCTTTGCCAAGGAAATCTGGTTTGATGTTTTTTTAAAAAATCAATTAATTTGAACTCTGCAAAACAATCAACTTTGAAATGTTTTTCAGTTATCTCTAACCACATGCAGGTATTACTGAATGCAATTTGAACAGTTAACAGCAACTTTCATTTAGAAGAACAACGATTTGGGTGACAGCCATATAGCCTTGGATTAGTTAGGTTTTTTTTCTAGTTAGGAAAAAAAAAATAGCACAACCAAGTTTTCTTTCTTCCCTGACTTTTCCCCACCAGGAACACTTCCCATCCTGTTAAATGGGACAAGTTTTGAAGCAACAAACCTGTCATTTCTTCATTATCTATCATCAAAAGCTCAAGTTAAATACTAGCAGCAGTGAGTGACACAAATGTGTTAGAGGTTAGAGATTAGGGAATTAACCCATTTCTCTTGGTTATTTCAAGCCTATAATGATACCCCAGAGATGGTGGAATTTTTGTTTTAGTGGAGATGACTGTGCTTCAGGGCAGGGGGGACTGGACAAGGGGAATATTAAACCACATAAAAAGAAATAAAACTTCCTAATTTTATTGGGATGGTTGCATAAAGTGATCTTGTTCTTCAGCAAATGTAATTTGCACATCCAGTTTCTAATAGTGTAGTCCCAACACGCAAGGTATTGGTACTGAGAAGCTTTGATTATAACCTTAACTGAAAGCAAGGTTTTGTTCAACATCTCATACCTTGCACTGGTCCTAATCTGATCTTCCCTAAGTCATTCAGATCATCTCCTTGGATGTCAGGAAAAGGAGTGGTCCTACTGCTGTCTCACTCCAATTTACAGGAGGGAGAAGGGGTTCTTTTAATATATGTATACCTGACGGCAAGATTAAGACACAACGGGTCAAATGTTAGCCCGACCAGTTTATTACAAATCCCAGTAGCTTAGGGAGATGGGGAAGGGAAGGTGGGCGATAGAAAAGAGATAAAAAAAGCAAGGAGTCTTTGTAGAAAGCAAGAGAGATAGTCACCACCAGGGGTCCAGCGTTGTTTGTAGCGCAGACGTTGATCTTCTTGGGTGAGGGGTCCTCAGGGCTTGTTGTTCGGTTGCCAACCGCTTTGGTTGACAACAACCTCCAACAGCAGTACGAACTTATAAATAAGTCCAAATTGGTCGAGTCAGCTCTCTTTGGAGTGACAGTTCAAATCCAAAGTGGTTGAGTCAGCTCTCTCTGGAGTGGCAGCTTCTGGCTTTGGGATCTCAGCAGAAAACTCCTTTGTTCCCATCTTCTGGGCCTTGCCAGCAGATAAGAGGGAGCAGGAAGGTGCCCATCCGCATCCTGTTTTTCACAGGATACGATGGTAGCATTCCCCAGTCTCACATACCAAGCTGGCGCTACTTGGTCACAGGCCAGATCTTCCGCCAGTAAACACTCCTGAGCACTCTCTTCCTGGGGCAAACAGCCCTGAAGGAAATGCTTTCGAATGTTCACACGGTGATGTTGATTGCCACACGGCGACACCCACCATTTGCCTCCTTGGTAAGTAAGTTAGAGTCTTATCACAAAACATACCTCAGAAAGCAAGCTTTGAGCCAAAAGAAAAGAAGGGTTCAGACAACTGCACAGCAATATCTAGAATCAAAGGTTGGAAAGGATCACTGAGGTCATCTAGTCCAACCATCAACCCATCACCCATGTCCACTAGATCACATTACTTAGTGCCATATCTACCCTTTCCTTTAAATCCTCCAGCAACACTGATGAACTCAGTCTTAATAGAGACTTAAAGCTCTCATCTTGGACAATGACTAAAAGCTATACAGATACATCAAACATTTTACCTCATTTTCCTCCTACTCTTCAAATGAAATGCAGTATTGCAAGGTATTAGTAAACACATGCTGGTGCAGATAGCCTGAAACAACATGATTTAAGACTTTATAGCCCGAATGTGTAGCCCAATGTAGATTGACTGCAGAGTTCATTAGTGAATTAAATTAACTGGCAATGAGCAAAGTTTTAAACAACTAATTCCCAAAATTATTAGCAAGAAGATTAAATATATAAAATATCATCAGAACTTCAAGTTCTTGAACTTGGAAGTGTTGCCTACTTCTTCCCCCCATTAGCTGCACATGCCAAGGGCCTCATTTGGATCAACTTCAGTTCCATAATAGATCTGCAGCATTAGCTGCCCCAGCCAGGCTCACAAACCACTTGGCTTTATTAAGTTTTTTTTTTTTTAATCTGCTTCCCAAAACTTGCTACTTAGTCTTTTGACAACTGTTCTGCTAGCTATAAAAATAGGTCATACAATTTATTAAAGCAGAATATTTCCTGCTCAGTTTTGATTCAGTACTCTGGGGGCACTGCAGGAGAGGAGCCTACGTTACAGGCTATGAAGCATTAGGATGGTGGAACCCTCCATGCAACACTAGACTATGCAAAGAGATTAGTGCATGACTTGTGAAACTTTTATTAGACAATCCTATAGAAAGTATTACAGCAGTGCAGAATGATCTTACCTGCCAGTTAAACTATTTCTTCCCATTGCTACCCAAGACTGTCCCTAATTTCTATTTCTGCCCGGTCATCCCCAAAGTAATTCTTATGCTTTCTAGACCAGAGCCAGCATCAAGAATTGAAGCCTCAAACCTTAGTCATTTTCTGCTGTTTTTCATTCTCATTTTGCAAGGAAAGGCAGTCTTGTGTTCAGTAGGTATTCTAGTTCCAATTTTGTTTCAAAAAATTATTTGAATGCAGCATACACTTTTCATGAAGCTGTAAAATGCTTCTTCACCACTGTCTCTCTCATTTCTTCCTACCTTTTGCAACTCTCATTCCTCTCAGATTTCATGAGCCTGACATCAGATACAACTACATGGTTATTTCCAACAATATTTTATTGTTGAGAGGAAATTCTTCTAGGTGTTTTTGGCTTCTTTCCATCTACCATGGAAAACAGACAAATTGGAGAATCCTGTATTACCCACTTATGCTTTACCAGTTGCATGAAAATTGGGGATTGCTGACTTCAGCAGCAACATTCCTAAAGGTTTGTTAGTGCTGCTGTTAATTTAAATCTTAACAAGTAGGTAAACTCTATTGTTTTTGTTTTTTTACACTAACATAAAGCTCACAGTCATCCATCAGCTGGCTTATGCATTTAGAATCCTTACTAAGGTTCTTCCTTCAACTCAACTGTTCACATTACTTTGGGGAATTAAAACCCTCAAATAAAATTAAAATACGAATTTAGCCTTTATCCCCTATTATAATGGTGATAATTATTATAAATATTTTTCTTGTCATTTTTTTGGCACAAATAAATAGCCTGAAGCACAGAGAACTATTTCTAGTTCTTCAACACAGGCAACATCTGAGACAGCTAGAACTCTGCCAAGCTCTGACTGTTCCTTCCAGTTCTTTTGCACTGGTGAATCAGCACTTGCTACTACAAGTAAAGAGTTACAGAATAAGTTTTTTTTTGTTGTTTATTTTAGGCTTTGAAAAAAAAAAACAGAGATGTATTCCTTGATTTTCTACCTCTAACTTTCACTGGACTCCCTGGTCTTTTTTGCTTACTTGATATAAATAAGCACACTTAGCATCAGATAAGAAAGGAGAGAAGGAACTGACAACAATTGAAACTTCTCCAAGAAAATTCAATGTAGGCATTTATAATGCAAACATTCTGAGCCACCTTGATGAGAATTATTAAATTCACTTTTATTTTGCAATGTTCTGCACAGTACCAAAACATCCCAGACACGCCAGCAAGATGAACTCTACAGGGGAGTTTAACAGCACACCCAAGCACCTGGAAACCAGCACAGTGATATATTGTAAATGTCTGACGGACAAAACAATATTATTTGGTGCAATATAATGCAAATGCGCTGTCAAATACTGCTGCCTTTCAGATTTCAGAGCACGTATTTTCTTGCGCTGTTTTCCACATAATCTAGCCTCAAATAAAGGCATCAGTAATTTTGACTTGATTACACTATAATTATTCAAATATCTTTAATTTTCTGCTCTGGACTAATTTCCATATCCACTGTTATCATTAAAAGAGATTGTTATAGATAATGTATCTCATGTATTTCCCTTAATTGAAAAATGTAGTTCTTGAACAATAACAGTTATGACAACAACAACAATCCAGTTTAAAGGCTACTTGAGCAAGGTGGCTCTAATTGCTGCAAACTTTCACAAGCCCACAATAATTAAAAGCAGAGCAGGACAAGATGCTAACAGCTAACTTTTTCCTTCTTTCCTAATTACTGCTTCTTCACTAGGATCCAGCTGACAATATTGCTACCCAGCAAAGTAAACTCATCAAGTAAACTTGTTTATAAAACAGTATTTCCAGGCTATATCCCAAATGCATTCAGTGCAGTTGTTCCGGACTGAAGACTCTGGGGAAGCAGAATCTCTCCCAGCTGGATCTCCCAGCAGTTGGTGACATCCAGCACTGCCCCAAATCATGAAACAGCTTCACCTTCTTGTTAAAAGGCATGCTATCCCCAAGTAGCTTTTCTCGTTGGTAGATTCTTTCTGGATATGAGGAGTGGTACAGCTGTCTAGAGAAAGTGCAGACAGGACAAATGAAGTCAAGAGCTATTTGGTAGAATGGACTGCCCAGGGAGGTGGTGGAGTCAATGTCCCCAGAAGTGTTCAGGAACTGTGGAGATGGGGCACTGAAGGACATGGTTAGTGAACATGGTGGGGGTGGTCTGAGGTTGGACTTGGGGATCTTAGGGATCTTTTCCAACCTTAATGATTCTATTATTGTTCCCAGAATTTGAAAGAGAATCAAGTGGGAAGAACGTCAGAGAAAAAGACCGCATAGAGAAGATGACAGAAGAGTGAAATGTGAGAAAAGTTTTAAAAAGAAAGTCAATAGGAGAAATAGCAGAAAGTGAGAAGAGAAATTAAAAGAGGAAACTAAACTGGGAGAAGTGGGAGTACATACTGTGAAGAGAAAAACCAAGTAATGTTCAGAGACAATGAGAGTGCAGATGCATGACTTTCTTGTTTTCCAAACACCAACACAGTTCTGAGGAAGAGGTTCAGATGCTGTGTATCAGAATAAGAGGATGGAAATAACACGAGGTGATGAAAATCAAAAGAAAAAACATTCCAAATACTGAGTGGCTTTCAGATTAATAGCTCTTCAGGGAAAAAGATTGCCATTTTATTGTGTGCTTTCGCAGAAGTCAGTAGAGTAGCTTTTAGCTAAGTCTTATCTCTGAGTACTACTTCAGTACAAATAATTAATTACAGAAGCAGCCAAAATAAGTCATGAGACTAATGACTTCACAAATTATTTTGTACAGTTCTCAAGGGTAAGTGCTCCTTTCCCTTAACTTGCTACCTAAAAATCACCTGGCTCCTTCCCTTGACTGCTCATCTTATCTCACTTTCTCCTCTTATTTCAGTTTGAATTATGGACAAATTAATATACTTTCCATTCTGTAAGTGGAGCCAAAGCAACCTCTGCAATTAGCTCCATGCTGAAGAGGTGTGTTGTGCTGAATTTGTAAAGAACACCCTTCTATTGGCAATCAGCACTGGTTTTTCAAAGCCAAAATTTTTTGGATAGGTAAATAACAAATGCTAGGTTTGTCAGATCTCTGGAAGGCTGGCATTTTACCAGAGATATTGCAGCATCTGATTACCACACTATGGTGTCAATATCTCTTTTTAAATGTATGCTCTTAAGAAAATGAGTTCGCCTACAATCAGATTTGATCATTAGCTTATACTTACAAAATACAGGCCAGTTCCAGCAGAGCCTGCTCACTCTTCCTTCATATTAATGCTCTTCTCTTCCATTGGGCTGATTTTTTTTAAATTTATTTTTAGCAAGAAGAAAACCACACGGAATGAGAGCCCAGAGAGCCTGTATCTGGTCTCTTCACTGCACAGCAAGTTGCCTGTATGCAAATCCACTGCAGTCTAGAAGTATGCATCCATGTGAGCACATCTTCCAGCACATGCCAATAGCCTCACCTACATCAGGCCTAGCAGCGTCTGCAGAAGTCCACCAAAGTCTATCGAGTAGCACTGCATTTCTGGCACTAAGCTGTCAGCTGGACATGGGAATGATCTTGTGCCTGATATCCACATTTGTCCACATACTAACTGTCCAACATCACTGTAAACTGGGAGAAGAATAATAGGGAGAGCTGGATAACCTTAGCCTTGAAAGCCTCGTTATTCTTCTCTGAACTCCTAAGTTCTTACTCTTGCCTTCAAAGTGAACATATTCTTCAGGTGCAGTTTCTCCAAAAAACACCAGAGCGTGTCCTCCCTGACAGCCTCTTCAAAGTAAGACAAATGGACCAACAAGCATTTCACCTTACAGTCGTGCCACCTTTGTGTCTGTGAATAATTATCTTCCAAAATGCCAGTTGCCAAATAGCACTGTTGTATTTGATCAGTACAATTTTAATTTATGTAGATGAAATCATTGTAATTAATTGAGATGGAATTAATACAGATTAAAATTAAGACAGGCTGTTGGACTGATCTTATCCAGTATCCTTCTCAGCTTTCCTCTGTTGGTACTTATTTTGTAAGATTCAATAAAGTTAGTGTGGGTCTGTATTTACAAGCACAAGTTATTGTTTGCCTGTGCACTTTCCAACATTGTGACAACTCAATTCTAGTAAGACTGATGGACATATTTTAAGAGAATCAGAGAAGGCAGTAATTCATGTCACCTTTGTACTAGTTAGCAGAAAGGCAAAATTTTAGTAACTATCTGTGATCCCAGCAAATACATACTGTAGCTGGACATACATACTATATACTGTTAGCTGGACATGAGCCAGCAGTGTGTGCTGGCAGCCTGGAAGGCCAACTACGTTCTGGGCCGCATTAAAAGAGGAGTGGCCAGCAGGGAGAGGGAGGTGATTGTCCCCCTCTACTCAGCTCTTGTGAGGCCCCATCTGGAGTTACTGCATCCAGGCCTGGGGGCCCCAGTACAAGAAAGATGCAGAGCTCTTCTAACAGGTCCAGAGGAGGGTCACCAAGATGATCAGAGGGCTGGAGCACCTCTCCTATGAAGAAAGGTTGAGGAAACTGGGCTTGTATAGCTTAGAGAAGAGAAGGCTCTGGGGAGACCTCATTGCGGCCTTCCAGTACTTGAAGGGAGCGTATAAACAGGAGGGGGTATGATTGTTCATGAGGGTGGATGGCAATAGGACAAGGGGGAATGGTTTTAAACTGAGACAGGAGAGATTTAAGTTAGATGTTAGGAGGAAGTGTTTCACTCAGAGGGTGCTGACGCACTGGAACAGGTTGCCCAAGGAGGTTGTGGATGCCCCATCCCTGGAGGCATTCAAGGCCAAGCTGGACGTGACTCTGGGCAACCTGGTATAGTGGTTGGTGACCCTGCACTCAGCAGGGGAGCTGAAACTAGAAGATCTTTGAGGTCCTTTTCAACCCAGGCCATTCTATGATGGTTTTTCTATAGGTTTTTCTTTTGTTTACTTATTTTCCAAAGGTAGACAGAGATAAGAAGTTTCATCAACTCTGTCGATAAACAGAAGCCAAAAGAATACATAGGACATCCATCTGTGGACAGAGTTCATTTAATTTTCAGAAGTGACTCAAAAAGCACACAGAGCAATGTCACTGTGCTTGAAGTCTGGGACCACTAACACCACAAGGTTTGCTTGGAACTCAGTGTAAATTTTTAAGCAACGGATTCATTATTTCTGAATAAAAGCTCACCACTATCTCTGAAGAACCCTTATTTCTGCATACTTCGCAATAGTACAGACTTTACTAGCATGCATGCTGATCGTGTCTCAGCACATTTGAATGAGCAAGGCTTCCCTGTAATTGCAATTTTATTATAAATCCAATAAATAATAATGCAACATGAAATTACATTTGCTCTTTATGCTGCCATGTCGCATCATAAATTCATATGGAATTATTTGTCTAATCTCAAACTGAAGAACCCGCTCAGCAAGCTGCTCTCCAATATTTTTTTGTGCTCCTTCCTAAATAGTATTCCCTAATACTTTCAGGAAAGCTAAAAATGAGCTGAGGAGGGGGAAAATCATGTGTTGCCTAGGAAGCAAAACACCCTCACATGCTCAAGTAGTAAGCGACAACAAATCTACTTTCCTTAAATAAGAACAGCCACACAATGGCAGGCATCACTTCTACAGAGAAAGCTGGTCCCTACTGAAGTAAGGAGGGGAGAGGAGAGAAAACAGAAATCAGCATCCTCATGTAGAGTATGGTTTGTTGTGTAGACATCTCTAAATCACTTCTACAACGAGGAGCACAAATTCAGACAAAACTATGACAGAAAAACATTTATAATTTTTCCTACACTAAGAAAAACATATGGTTTGTATCAGCTTCTGGCAGTACTAACGTGAGCCAGTACCGCTTACATCCAGCACATAAACCAGCTAAGCTGAACTGACACTTCAAGGAGCACTTTTCAACAACAGGGAGGAACTGACCAGTTTGAGGAATTTCCAAACACTGAAGCCAGTTTCTCACTTCCCAAGCTACCTTCTGATGTAAATCACTAGCCTGTGGTTGATCTGACACCAGGTCCCAACCACTCTCAGCAGCCGCCCACATGTGCAGGCAGGTTTGCCTACTTTAAGCAGGCTGCTACCCCCTCTTCAGAGGTTCAGCAATTAACAATTCATTTTAAAGTGCAATATTAACAGCTGCAATAGCAAAGCCAACCAGAACTGCAATAATATGAATAACAAAAGAAAAAGAATGAAAGAAAGAACAAAAAACTTGCAATATTCAGAAGACAACTGAAAGGCTTTTTTTTCTTTTTTCCTCCAGAAAGGTCAAAATAGTTATTCAGGGATGAAAACGGAAAGAAAACAACAAAGGCTAGAGGCAGAGCAGCTGCTTCCCCACATCAGTTCTTGGCTGGGAAGAGACAGCTGGATAGGATGCTTGGAGGGTAAAAATCAAAAAACATCCATATTCAAGGCAGAACGGGTACGTGTACCAGTCCTGGAGCTCTTCAGATAGATGACACATGGCCATAGCAAAGGTGCCACACAGTGAGAATTATACCTTCACCCAAGCCCCGGGGCTGTCTCATTGGCAGTGAGGAGGTTGCCAAAGGGACCCCTCAGGAAGAAAAGTGAGAGTCGAAGAGCTTGGCCAGTTGGAGGATCACTAGACAGAGTCATCTGAACCTTCCAAAAAAAAGTCACAATGAGGAAGGGACAGAAGGTCTGAAAGGCTTTATTTGTCACCTCCTTCATATTGCAACTTAGATTGTCTCTCTTTCCAAGTTTTACAAAGGTCATCATATATTATTGTTAAGGCAGGGTGTTTCTGGTAGTTGCCTCTTTGGGCTGAAACAGCCTAAGGCCTGAACTTGGAAGAAACACCTGACCATCCTCCAATCCAATGAACACAGCAGGAAGCAAGATCAGCTCCATAGTGGAACATGAGACACAAACACAGGGTTTTACTTTTTACATACAGATCCATATGTAGGATCGCACAGCTGCAAGTACAGAACTGTCGTTTTTCAAAATGCAGATGCTCAGTTTCCTCACACCATGACAAAGCTCTGCCAACATTCTCACCTGCTGTACATCCTGAAATCTTACTGAAAATTATTCCTGCAGACCAAACACTGAGCAGAATACAAGCAATCTACATTACAGATAAGGGAGAAAAGACATACTTGGCAAGGAAATGTTGAAATGATTGGCTAAATTACTTAAGTAGTTCCCTCCAAAGACTATGTTATTTAATCCTGTTGATGTTTGCATGGTAATTGCTAGGAAGTTTTATACTTTAATCTGAAGTGAATAAACTGGGTGATAAATCTTGAAAATTCAAGGTGGGCCTCCTCTCACCAATTTTATCTTTCCTTTTGGATTCAATGCTATTTTGTTTAGATACTTGGCCTTTTCTCTGGTATCTGTATTATACCAAATTGATTTTGATCATCGCTATAATCTGTGTAGCCCTAGCAGTAGGCCTCCCCAGTAAATCTCTTCTGCTTCCTTCCTGCCAGCCTCTGTAATGGTAACAGCATATTTAGGAGGAGATACGCTCAAGCAAAACCCATCCTATCCCCACTCCCATTCTAGTGGAGTGGAGAAGCCACATTATCACTCTCAGTCTAAGGCCATACAAATGGTCTAAAGGAAAACGCCCTGACCCAAAAGAGCAATGATTATCTTTTTAAAACTTCAATGTCTTTAATAACGTTCTACTCTAAGATAAAAGATGGCAGTTTTCTGTTGCCTAGGAAGGAAGAAAAAGGGAAGTGGATTTTGTGAGTGCAATAGATATTTTAGAAGAAATCAGATGTATAGAAAACAGATTCTGACAAGTAATATCTTAGAGTATTTCCCATGCAGATGTTAGAGGAGATTTATTTAAATAATTACAGGGCTCGCTCCGTTGTCATCAGAAGAGTTATCTAAAATCAGCACCACAATTCAAACCCTTAGCAAGGGAAGCAAGGGGTCCGAGTCCTGCAGCACTGCTACTCAATCAAAGCACTCGGAATTCAAATCAGATTAAGTGCAAAATTGTAAAGAACAGAAGTAATTGCTGTGCGTTACCATTTGTCTCCAGCCTTGGTGTACAACACAAAATGTACTTAAACTGTGCTACCATTATCTCTTGTCGACGGTTTACGGGCAGGTTTGGCCCGGTTCCATGATGAATGGGGTGGGGGACACACAGGCCCTCGCCCCAGGAAAGGGAAAAAGGGTAGGGAGGTGGGCCTAAGAACAAAACAGCAGCAAAAAAACTAATTTACTAAATAAGATACTGGAATGCAAAATAACACACTATAATACAATATAATTACAATTTAAGCTAATAAATCCAATACAGTGAGAGAGAATGTCCAAAATTAAGGTAGGCCTTACTCTAATACCGACAGTGAGATGGCTGGGGAACGAGATGCTGCTGTGACAAGAGAGGGGACAAGAAGAAGAGCAGGTCTCGTGATCTGCGAGTTTTTATCTTTCCCTCTGACCGGAAAATGGTAACAGGGCAGCAAAGTCCCCTGGGGAATGTCGTAGTTCTTCTCTTCTGAGAACCAGGTACATACACTACATGATGTTATGATGTGGAATACCAGTAACCAAAAATCATAAAACAATGACAGTCTTAACTTACCTCTCGTTTATAACGAAATCTCAGATATGCTTTTCTTACTATAACTATGGTGTGATAGAGTTGAGCTTGAGTGACAATGGCAGGCTTAAAATTATAAACATGAGCGGTTTTATGCACAACCAGCATATAACTTTTATCAGGAAATAATACACTGTATACACCCCTCTGCTCCACTGAACAGATACATCAGCAGTGCTATCCCTAAACCTTAAAATGAAACAGATAAATCAATTTAATAATAAAAGTTTGCCTGGGGCATTAATATCTGAGATTAAAAGACTTTATTTCTGAGTGTGGAATTGGAAGCACAAGACTGCAAGACTCTGACTTGGTTTTACTCCTCCTGACTAACTTGAATCAATTGCTGCAGTGACTAACCCATGCTGCTCACACTGCGTGTCGAACAGCAAGTGCCTTCTGGCTCACTGCAATAAGTGGGAAAAGAAGAGCAGCCTACACAGTAAGGGAGTCCATCAAATTCCTGGGGGCTTAAATAGGAGGAATACCTGCTGTAATCATTCTGGATGAGATGAAAAGCAAGGGTCTGAGAACCAACCAGTCTGTGCTCCCTTCCCCACATGAACGCCTTGTGCCCAAATTCCCAGGAGGAACATGAAACAGAACAATTCCTCAAATTCTCACTTACAAAAGAGAAATCCAGACTATCTGCAGCAACTTGCACTTTGTAGGCATAATACTGCTTCAGAAGACAAACATGGGGACTGCCAGTCAAGTGGCAAACCAGCAAGGAAAGACAGGACACATCTCCCAAAGATGCCCAAGAAGCGAAGGCAGGCCTATTCACACACCACACAAATAATAAGGGTATTTCATCCCGACTTGCTTTCAATACCAAATGTGCCTTTCATCACCTTGCTATTCCTTGTTAACTCTGCTTCATTACGCTCTGATGGAGGAAGACGCTCACCTGTTTAAGTACTTCTGAAGCTCCAGCTAATCTGCACGTGTATTTACAGAGTCATCCAAGGAATGAGAAATCATTTGCTTGGGGGAGAGGGTGCTCCTGCCTGTTTGCAAATACTATGCAGATCAGCCGTGTGCCACTCCTGTTAACATAATTATTAGTGTTGCTTCCAACCTGGAAAACAGAAGGAAAGTAAATCATGTGGTGAAGTGTCTTTAATAAAAGAACAACCAACTTGAGAGACTTCTCAGGTTTAGTTTATTAGTGGCACTGGGTATTCGTTCTGTCTTTACGCAAACAAAACACAGTCAATGGGCTCCAGGATTTGACTTGATAACAACTACACATTAAAAAGGCATTCTTTGGTTTTGAAATATTTTCATAGGTCTCATTAGAATCCCAATATTCTCATCTACTGCCTCTTGGCAACAGCTAGTCCTTTGAATCACTCAGATCCTCACCATCTCCGATCAAGAAGTGATTACACTGTATTACTGTAGCACTCTGCTACTCCCCAAGGATTATTAGGTTGGACAAAGCCTTGTGCGAATGCAACTACAGAGTTTTCAGCACAGAGCATGTTAGAATCTGAACAGCTTAAAATGCAAGCAGAACCACCCAAGTGTAACTGAGAGAAAGACCATGCGGATCTAAGCATCTAAGGACATAAGCATCTTAAAGATATAAGCATCTAAGGTCTGTAGCATTTAAGGATGCTACAAATGTAAATTAGTCATAAGTACAGAGAAAAAAAAGGCTAGAAAAGAATCCTTTTTTCTTTGCTTTCGTATATTTTATTAATCAGAAGCAGTCTAGCAGGGAAACACTTTTGGAAAGCACATCAGTCAGCAAAACATATTGTGCCTAGTAAAATAAAAAGACTTCTATAAAATGACAAGAAGAGCAATAGTTTCTCTGACAAGAACTTTCTCTCTGCTTCTTCCATGTTCCCACTCCAGAGAAGCCTAAAAACATTCTTGTCTGAACTCCAGATGTGAATCTGGATCCCTGTGCTCACATTTGTTATAATAAACCCTAAGTGGCCTATGGTTGATTTACCTCCCAAACCCAGTGGGCATACTGAAGAAAGTAGGGATTAAATTGGATGGATCCTATCACATTGCCCTGAGTTTCCCAGAAGCATTTCACTTACATGAGTGCTGCATTCAGGAGCCCACAGAAGGGAGAGTTAGAAACATACTTTAAAGATATTTAAAATATTTATAGACTGTAGTTTCACGATTACAGCAAAACCTATTGCACTTTAGGACAACCAACAGTTCATTCTCATTGTTCAGACCTTCAGCTCTATGAGGAGTTTTCCATTATTAATAGCAGATGGCTAAGTAATTTAATGGCTTTTAAACATTATGAGCAAATTGTTGAAGCAAACCCATCCAACTCTGGAATTTGTGCATGCTACCCTTTGACTTTTTTTCTCCAGAAAAGACATAACTGTCTCCTTACACATCACTTCTGGCTTCAAAGCTAAATTTGTATAGTAAAATTGGAGTAAAAGGGAGCAGAACACAGAAAAAGCATCTGCTGCAAGGAATTCAAGACTGTAGAGCTTTACAGCTTCTCTCAATTCTTCAGCATGCATTTTTCAACACTGGGGCCTCCCTGAAGTTTTGACAAGTTGAAGGACAACTTTTAAAACAATCAGACAAGGAAAACTAATTCATACTATTTTTGCACAGCCACTGCAAATATTTCCTGATAACGTGATTTCTGCTAATGACAACCACTATATATACATAATTCTAGAGGTGGGAGGGGAGTAGGCTGATTTAGTTTTTTTTTCGTTTTGAGGGGAATGGTGCTGTTGTCTCTGTTCTATTTCATTCTATTCTGTTTGAGTTAGACTTCTAAAGAGGTCTGTGACTCAACTCTTCTCACAGTCAGAAGGGACATCTCAGGCTATTCTGCTGGTCAACAGCATTCTGCCCTGCAGTTCCCAATAGCAAATTAACTCTTTGATTTTGTATAAGAAGGGCAGCATGAAGGACAAACAAACAAGCCATTTATTTGTGTGTAGAAAGCAGTTGGCTAATGATTAATCCTCATCAACTGGAAAACAAGCAATGTCTTGTCTTGCACCAATTATTAACATGAGGAAATTTTTGTTCAGGTGTAAAAAGTAGTGGATTTAAACTGCAAACTTACTATACCAGGTACTGACTTACTCTCCTACCAACAAAGCGTTAGGTGACTTCTGTTTTTTGGAGGAGGCAAAGATGCTAAATTCCAGTGAAGAACTGGCATACTTCTAAAATTCACTTCTCTGAAATGTTAGCTTCTGACCAGAGCATATAAAACGATTCCTTTAGATTTCAATCCAAAGGAAATCTCAAGGTGTAAGCAGTTCTGCAGCTAAATAAGGCACATTGCACCATCTGCTGGACACTTTTTAAGCCAAGTTCAGAAAAAGAAAATACTGTCCACCGGTATAGGCTGTTTATTTCAGACCTTACACTTAAGCACAAGCACTGTGTCAAAGGGCAGTGATTGCAAGTCTGTAAAAGCCTTCTGAGCTTCAGGATTTCTGCTAAAATTGAAGAAAAAAAAGAAAAGGAAAAAAGTTGGAGCTTACCAACAACATGAACAGTTCTTCTGAGCACTTTCCGTGTTGATATGGCAGCCTGGTTAAAAGAAAAAAAAAAAAAGATGAGCAAGCTCATGGTAAGACTTACCATTCCTGCTTACAGCCTATAGCATTTTCCCACCTGTGTGAAAGCTTTGTACATGCAGCTCTTACACTGCAGTTTTGTTTTTTTTAAATAGCAAACATTTTAAAATCTGAAAATTGTTTACATCCAGGAATATAAGAAATAAGTTTTAAATGCTAGATGGGCTACATGGCTAAGCATCCTGAATTCAGATCCAAAACCACTGGAGATTATTTTTAATTCAGCTGATTTCTACTTCATATTGTGGTGTTGGTTTTATCAGAGAAAACCTCATGACTCAAAACTCCCAGTTCTGATAGACAGTAATATACCACACCTCTCCACCCCAAATGCCCAAATTAACATCATCTTTTTAAAATAACAGAAGGGAATGAGGAGCATTATACTCTTGCATTTGTCTAGCTGTTCCATTTTGGTTAGCAGTTCAATTCAGACCCAACTTTTTTAGCTGACAGAAACAATGATAGTACTTTGAATATCAGAAAATGTGCTTATCACCTGCTTGTTCTGTTCATTTTATGCCTTTTCCATCACCAAATGCTTTCTCAGCAAGTCTGAAAAGACATGAATAAAGTACAATTACTATATTCACAGAGTTTACATTTAAATTCAGACTTTGGAGCAGCAAATATTAACAGCTAATGCAATTAACAAGGAAAGCAGAAAACTCACTTAAGAACTCCCCAAACACCATATCATTGAACATGAATTTCTCTGTGAAACTGTCTAGGCATCATAGTGTGATATATTATTGTCTGTCAGAACCATGAGTTTTGAGACATGAAGGTTTTCTCTGATCAAAATGGTGATGGTTGATGTGTTTTGAATTTAATGTAAAATTTCTCTTTCTTGTCCCTAACCAAGTGGTCAGAGAATCAAAGTCAGTCTGTGCTCAAGCACCCCATCATGGCGAACTGACATTTTCATCTAAACCACAATATACAGCTCAGCAGCTTTAAATGAGGCTGGACAAATAAATAACTGAAGAGCACCAAGTTATCCCTTACACTGGTTATCAGTGACAGAAGTACCTGAGAGGCACATTCCTTTTGCTGTAGGGGAGTGCCCCTCATTGTCCTTGCTAAGAGGGACTCTGAACAGGAAGCAAAGCCTGAGAGTCCCAGAACATTCTAGATAACAGCAAAGAACACCTCTTCTACAGGATCATTAAGATTGGAGAAGACCACTAAGATCATCAGTCCAACCACCTCCAGCATGCCCACTGACCATGCCTCGGTGCCATATCTCCACAGTTCTTGAACACCTCCAGGGACAGCAACTCCTCCACCACCTCCCTGTGCAGCCTGTTCCAATGCCTCACCACTCTTTGTGAGAAGAAATGTTTCCTAATATCCAATCTGAACAGTCCCAGGCTGTAATTTTATTCACCCTCAGTTCCACAGCCTTATTTTCTCCTCCTTATTAAAAGTTAAATTGGCTGAAATCAAACACTAAACACCATTTCAAAAAAACCTGGGGGAATTCAAAGCTCAGGGGCAACTGCATACTGCAATAGCTCTTATGCCCTTGTGGCAACTTGAGAATCTTTTCTTCCCTCCAGGCTCAGTAGTAAAAACCCAGCTTCAACATTTTTTCTGTGTTTTTAAATGTAGTTGATTAAGTTCTGCTGCCATTTGGGTTGCCAAAGTGTCTTTGCCCTTTCCTACTTCAGTTGCACCAAGATCACAGCAGAGAAAAAGAAGATAGAGCAAGAAATTCACTGGAAAAAACTGAAATCCCAGCTCAGGCTGTGTGTGACACAGACAAGGCAAGCTTTAGAATGGTCCTGAAAATTCAGGTTTCTGTCATTTTCAAGTGCCCCCTCAAAAAACTCCCTAGTAATGAAATTGTTCTTGGACCTGCTGCAAGTTATTAAGAAACACCTCTGTAAGCAGAATCAGGACAACGTCTGCTGACTGCTTTATCTCAGTGGAGAATTTGTTGTGTGTGGGTCTTAATTGGCTTCTCCATAATTCAGTCCTGACACGGCAGCACGCATGGAGAGGTCTCCAGAGGCTGGAATACTATTGCTGTTGCATGCATAAAACAGCTGCTAAGGTTTACAAGACTGAAAGCACTCAAAGCATCTAGACATCCAACCAATGCTTCGCTGTGCAGTTTTGGTAAGTGCAGACACAACTTTACTTACAAATATACCATAATACATGAGTACAGCTTAGACACTTTGATGCTAAACAATATGATCCAAGTAGAAACTACAGCCAGACAGAATAAAATACCAAGTAGTTTCGGCAGATCTGAGCTGACAAAGCATTGGTTTGAACTAAAGAACATACTCTGCTGGGAGTCTGGAGAACCGCTTTCCACTCCTGCTAATAACTTCATGCCCTAAAACAGAAGTATTAAGGAGACAATGTAACTCATTAAAATAGATATGATTGTGAACACAGGGTTCATAACCCACTTGACTCTCAGCATGTAGCGCTATTGCTGGAAGGCTAATTTAGAGTTAAGGATAATGGTGAAGTGTGTGTGTCATTGACAACTCTACTGCACATAAGTGCTTCACTAAACTGCCTAGGATAGATGAGGATCAAACACTACTCATCTACTTGGGTAAAGAAGATTATTATTTCCTCTCACATTTGCTCTGGCTGTTTGCCAAGTGTTTGCAATCTATTTCCATGTGGATATCCCAGCCTTCCGTTATTCCAATGTGTACATGTATACATACATACATATAAATCTCTGTGTGCTCGGAAAGGTATTCAGAGTGTTACCAGAACAGATCTGGAGGGAACTCAGCTTCCAGATATCCCACTAGACATGAACGAGACCTATCAGACTAAAAAATGAAATATTAAGTCCATGTTCGTAACATGGGGCTGCATTTAGCTGTAATTCTCCATAGAACTTTATATGTGCATAACAGACGCTTATATATGATATATATTAAAAAACGCATATGTAATACACACAAAACTGGAAATCTCAGCAGAAGAAGAAAAATTTCACATCAGCTGAATTCTTTAACTAGTGCCATCATTTAAACTTGTGCTTTGGTTTCCTCTAACCCAGAGATATAAGCATGCTGTTGTCATAAATCATCTACTGCTTTCATGAGGGCATCTTGTTGCACAAACAGGCTGAATATGATGATGTGAAAGGCTGTATCACTACAGCAGCATAGCTGAGGCAATTCCATTTTCCATGCAACAAATCATAGCTAATTATTGCCAAACAATAGGCATTTGGATAAGATAGCTTATTCTGCCTCCTGATATAAAGCCACTTGTAATCGCTTACCCTCTAAAGTATGGTGAAATGATCAGTGCAATTAAGATTAATTATTCTCTCAGTGTGAAAAACATATAGAGTGCCCCAGACCTTTATATTACAGCTTAAGTGCACCAAAAATAAAAAGCTACTCAATCTTTTCCAAAGAAAAAATATTCTTTTTTTTTCCCCATATAGAAAAATAAAACATAAAAAAGAAAAACCAACTGATTTTTTCCAGAAATGGCCTTCCATAACACCATTATTTAATCCTCAAGGTGACCTGATTTAGGCTGAAAGAACCAATAAGATTACCAGGAGGAAGGAATAAAAATAGCACAGAAATGGTATGTGCTGTTCTCCTGGGACTCACAAACATGAAGGACAAGGACGGAATCTTGCTGTCAGTTCAAGCAAAAAAGATTTAAAGAAGGAAAAGTATAGCAGAACCCAACATCCCTCTGCTCTCCAAAGTACCAGTTTCCAGATCCTGTGAACACAGTGGCTTCGCTGTCTTTAGCGGAAACTCTAGCAGGATTTTTAATTAACTGACAGATTTAAGAAAGTCTATTTTCCTGTAGTTTTGTTCAGGTGTGGGAGGGAATTAAGCAGTTGAGAAAATCGTCATGGTCTGAATTCTTCGTATTTCAGTCAGGGAACAAACATACCAAAAAAGCCCCAATAAATCCCTCCCCTGAGAACACTTCGTGTTGAAGCTTATTGTTTGTTCCTTTTAGAACATCCAGCATGTCAGTGGCACATATCACATTTTAAATATACATTAGCAAGATTTTTCCCAAGCTTCTTTCCCCCCTCCCATCATCCTAAGAGACAAAGCACCCATCATGGCAACCATTTGTTCAAAGTCTCGTTAACAGAAACACCGAAACCAGGGAGCAACAACTGTGATTTCATTGGTTATGATTTCCAGCACACTTCCTATCTTCCACTATCAGAAAGAGAGGAGACAGAATATGAAGCTAAAAACAGCTGCTGGAAACACACCCTTTCAGCTCTTCAAGTCTAAGATGCTTAGTAATCAAAGAAAAGTTTTCTTTTGCTGTAGTACAGCTACAAGGGTAAGAAATTGGTCAGACTACAAGGACAGCATGGGAAGATCTGGTTTTAATTCATTCAATACTCATGTCCACAACACAAGCTTGCCTCACCACCCTGTGCACAACAAGCTCCGGAAGAGGTGTATGGTGCACTTGGTCTCCAAGAGTGAAAGAAAGCTTGGGTTACACAGCAGTGCTCCCTCTGCTCACCTCAAATATAACCAGCACAGTAGAACTGGACATCTGTAACGCACTCCTGCACACGTAGAGGATGTTATTAGTACAAGGGAGAGCTCTACGCAAATGCCCCAGGGGAAGGAGAATCATAGAATGATTTGGGCATGAAGGGACCTTTAAGATCATTTAGTTCCAACCAGCCTGCTGTAGGCAGGAACATCTCCCACTAGACCAGGTTGGTCAAGTCCTGACAATTATTCCAGCACAGCCTTTGCTTAAGTAGTTAGACTTTGTCCTTCCTCTGTACACACCAGGAGTCTCCTGCATGTGCAGTATGACCTCTGAAAGCTGGCTTCTCTCCAGAACAAGTGTGTTCTGATCACCCTGCAAACACACTGCAAAAACTTACCAAGCACCCTACAGCACCGCCCATCTAATAGCACATCACTATCACTACTGCTAACAGTGCTCCCAACACACAGGTACCCGCGGATGGCACATTTGTGTATTCAAGCAGCACCCTGCCCACTCATCATTTGAGCCCTTTTTTTTCTTTTTTAAATTAATGAAAAATGAAAGTTTCCTGTAGCAACACCAACAAAATAGAAATTACAAAATGCTGCAAATTATGCACTTACTCATTTATGGCTGCACTAAAAAGCTTTGTTTTGCATTAAAAGCATTAAGACCAAAGGTTTGTATTTGGCCATACTACAGAACTTGCTAGCCAGTATAAGCAGCCAAGGAGAAGCTGGTTTTCCACAGCAGGAAATTCCTTCTTTTTCTTTTTTGCAGTACCTTTACAAAACAAAAAATGTCCTGAAATCCAAAAACAGCCATAACTTCCCCAGGGATTAAACAAGCCTTTGGATACGTATGCACTGCTCACTGCTGTTAACATACATTTAGGAGGATAACTTAGCCCTTAGTGAGGGTTTTTAACCATGCTCAGACCAGATTTTGCAAATAAAAATGTGCAAGTTCACAGCGAAACCTGTTCCCAGATCTAATTTTCCCAATAGCAGGTTTGATTCTTGTAGAATTATTGCTGTGAATGAGACAAAAGCCACTTTGCTCCACTGATTCGTGAAAGGACTCAAGAGACTTCAGAACAGGTTTCCAAACAGACCAATATAAATCCTGCACACTGCCCTTGTGTATACACTGCGTGGAAGATTTCTCTGCTAATTACGAGAAAGCTGGGTAAGTCAAAGCAGATGAAAGTTAAGCTATTAAGGAAATTATATTTGCACAAGGCTTCTGATTTGTTTGCGGAAATTCACAGCTATGTGGATCCCAGGTCATTTTAATACAGACAGACAAGCACATAAGGAATAGGAAAGACGAGCCTAAAGGACTGCCTTCACAGCATTTCCATCCTGTTGTGATCTGCTCCCCTACTTGCTGAAATATTCAGTATTAGGAAAAAAAAAACAAGCACTAAACAAAACAGAACCCTTCCAAGCTACCACTTCTTTAAGAACAATTGTTGCTGAAGTCTCACCCAAACAACTATTTAAAAATAAAATCTGAGTAACAGCTCAACCTCTTTGCACACTGTAGATAAAATAAACATACCTTTCACTTTTTCATTTATCATTGCCACTCTAGCATAAAAACCACAGCATTTCACCACATTCTCAGCACGAAAAATAAAGTATGCACTGAGGAATTAAACAAAGATCCTATAACAGACATCCAGCAAGGCAAGCTGTGATCAGGGCCCAGCTGTAACAGCCCCCACCTACCCATACTGCCCCTTCCCCAGGGCAGAGCTTTTGCTCACTTCTAATGGAGCAGTTCCTATGTCTGCAGTGGGGACAGAAAAGCTCAGCTGAAGGGTAGTAACATCTTTGTTCAGTGAGAATGAGCCTTAACTCCTTAGACTATCTCAGTAGACCTCAAGGATTAGTGCAGCTTTATCACTCTCAATCTGACACAAATTAATTCACCTCTATATTCTTCTCCCTCTTCCCCTCTGTTCCTCTCAAGTTTCCATTTTTGCCTTTTGAGGAGGGATGGGAAAGCCCTCTAGTCTGCTTGAGCCTCTAGCTACTACGCGAGCTAACAAATTCTTAATGATAGTTAACACAAAAGCAAAATTCAAGCAGCAAAATGAGCAATTAGCCCAGTGTTAAAACATTTTTGTTGCGTGTGGGTTTTGAGGTTATGTTAGGTTGTATGTTTTGGTTTGGCTTTGTTTGTTTGTTTTTTTAAGTATAGAAGGTCTGCTTAGAGTTTAAAATGATCAAAGCTAAAAAATAGGACGTAAACATATTTACTATCTACTTGCCAGGGTTATAACCACTTATTAATGAGTTGCCATCAAGCCCTAACCAAAGATCTCCCTGTGGCCTCTTGGCATCAGTGGATTTGCACAAGAAGCTTCAGAAGAGCAGGACAAGACTTCTCAGCCAGCCCTTCCTTTGTTTCGGTTCCAAGAGTCACTAAATATTTAGAGCTGAACGCCTTCTTGGCCATTGCTCTAGTATCCAACACATCACGTAAAACGTGAATTGTATCTTCCTCTTTTACTAGCAGGTTGCTTTGTAGAAAGGGAGAATCACAGACTCATAGAAGTTGGAAGGGACCTCTGGAGATCATCTAGTCCAAATTTGGTAAAAAATAACTTGGTACATTAATCTGTGCTCTTATATAAGCAGCTGTGTCCCTGAGTGATAAAGAAATATCCAATAACAATTTAACCATTAATCTGTTTTGTGATTTTTTTTTCTGTGGAGTTGTATATTTGCAATTCCTTAGCAGTTCCAAATTTTAGTATTTTAACTGGAAGGGGTAACAAAATTCAGAAGACCATCCTTAGAATTTCACGATAGGTATCTGTACCCTGAGTCAGGAGTGGTGAAAAAAAACACGTAGCAAACAACTCATTTTGGTCCAGGCAACAGCTACTTTTTTTTACTTAAACTCACAGAAACAAAAATAAATGGCCCCACTGGCTAGTAATTTTCCTCTTTCCTGAGGAACTCTGAGACTAATCTGTCACATTCAGACAAAAAGAGAGTTGCGCTGCAGGCTTTTTCAGTGCACAGAAAATGACTCTTACTTCTGGGAGTTTGTTAAGAAGGCAGCCTGCCTCTTTCTATTTCTCTCTTCATTTTGTTGCTTTCAAACGCTCAAACAAGCAAACAATTAGCTCAGTGGGTTACTACTGATTGTAGTCTGTTTGGAAGACATGAAGCATTAGCTCTTCAGTTGCAGAGTGATGGACCTGAAACCTCTGATAAATACCAAAACGGAAAAGAGTACTGTTTCACCATTAACAGCCCCCTCCTAAGGTCCTTCTGTAGCTAAAGCCTCTTCATCTCAAAAAGGCTGACAAACAGAATCCTGGTGGCAAGTCTCCTCTACAGAGATAAGTATTTCTAACCACAGTGAAACTGAACTGCAGAAGACTTTATTGCTTCCAGCACTATGTCTGCCTCAGCATTTTTGTGTTAATTTTAACTAGTTAGCAAAGAGGCTTTCAAAGCTTATTTTTTTTTAAAGATATATATGTTTTTTAAGACTTCATCATTGCTATTATAAAAATTACTCTTGCCAGATTGCTGCACTGCTTCAGGGCTCTCTTGTCATTTGACAGTGGCCTGAGAGCCAGTCCTTGCTTAATCTATCACTCTTCCTCAGGACTCCAAGAATCTCTTGGTTTTACAGTGAGACCACAGATGCATACTACTGCCCTCCTTCTAAACACTGTTTGGAAAAATAAGAGTCTTCATAACAATATTATCCCTTTGGTTCAAAGGACCTCAAGAACAAATGCAACCTACAGACACTATGATGCTATCCTAAAACAGCAAGGACAGAACACATCACACAGTGTCATGGAGAGAAGTTTTTTCTTTGATTAAATTGGTAGAGATTCCTGATCTAAACATATTCCTGAAGAAAAAAAAAAGCTGAAAGACATTTAGTCTACCCAAGAAATAATCAAGTTCTTATTAATATACTTTTTCTAGAGAAAACATAAGCAAACTGCAGGATTTTGTATTTATAACTCCTACGAACTTAGTGATGAAGTACATCTCAAAGAAATAACTTAGTCATCTTGAGGCTTAAAATTGAGGGAGGTTCCAGCTTTCCCAGGGTGAATTTATGCCAAAATATTTAAAATCTTAAACCCTTACAACTGAGATTTGCTGTGAAAAATTCTTCAGGGAAGATGCCAACTTTTTCCCCAGTAGCCCCCAATCTGCTTTAATCCTTCTTAAGATGAAATCCCTGCATGTGACTAACTCTCCTGTCCACACAAATGCCCAATACCTCCCACATCCACCCCAGTTTCTGTACAGACTGATGGAAGAGAGTGCATGGAAAGGAGTTCACTCAGAGTCCTTATTAAGTAAATTAACACAGCAAAGCATTTGGCCAGTTTAGCTAATGGGAAAGCTATACTTATGAAGTGAAAAAGAATGAGTCTATTGCATCTATGTGGTGACAGGTCACATAGAATTCAATTTCAGTAACAGCAACAGTACTTCAGACATAGATTAAGAGGCTTTCATAGCCTTCATATTTGCAGCAAAGAACATAGAGAATTGATTAATCTTCATCAAACAGTAGAGAGTATATCAAACAAAAAGTAGATGCCCTCAATTTTAAAGCTGATTTTTTCCACAGCCTTACTATAAACAAGTTACTCTTAACGTGGAAAAATAATGAAATTATGTCAAACTCTATGAAGAATACCTTATAGTACTTATTTTTTCAAGTTTAATTAAAGAAATTTTTTTCCTCTCTCCTGCATTTACAGAACTAGTATTTTGAGTGCCTGTTTGCATGCATAAGATGAAAGAAAGCTTTGTAAAGAATGGCTATGAGATTGCATCTGCCATCATTCCACAAATTCCAAGATTGTAGTTGCTGGAATTTGTTATCCCCAAGGCACACTGCGTATTTTCTGCCCAGTTAGTTTTAGCAATGCACTTTTAATGTGAAAAACATTGATAGCTTTGCTGTTGACATTCACCTTTGTTATTCTGACACAGCACTAACTGAACAGGTTATACAGGCCATACCTTCCCCTCTTCACTAGTGATCCAGGAGAAGACTTAAGGCACTTCACCATTAATAAGCTCTGTTTTTCTGCTCATACCTTACTTAGTCTGAGAGCTGTACAAACAGCAGGCCCACAAATATAACTGTTTACTTGGACAAGTTTAGTACCTTGGAGTTCCTGGCACGTCTCACTGCAAGGTTTTGTTCCTCTCAAACGTGTGAATGTACAGCTGTTGAGCCAAGGATACTCCACTTTAACTCAATTGTTTTGTGTTCACAGCTCTTCATCATACGCCATTCTCAAGAACAGAAAAACACGTTGTATATAGAGAACGGATGAGTTCTGCAGCACTCAGCCCAGTTTTAGTAATGCCTATCATCTATGATCCACTACACATAAAGTGTTTATTTCACTACAGAGTCTAGAAAGAGTATACTGAAGGTCATTAGCAACACATTTCTGAAGTTCAAGTATCTTATTGCACGCAGCAGCTAAACAGCAATCACAGAGCAGTGCAATTATCAGTAACATTGGTAAGAACAAAACTAGACCTTTAATTCATTCTCAAACAGAAGGAGGAAGAGGCTGATTATCTTAGGATCCACAGAAAAACCTGAACTCTCTCTGGAAATGGTCAGCTCTCAAAAGGTGATTCACACAGAACTCATGCAGGAGAAGCTTTCTTAGCAATTCCAGAGATTACTCTGCATTTTGCAGAATCCAATCCTAAAGCAAAGTCAGATGGCAAAAGCTAAGAGACTTCTTTCCTCCATTGTACTCATATATAAATCCTAACTGACACCCGTGGAGATGCAGACACCAGCCACGCTTAGTTTGTATTTCTCCTGATAGCTTTTCCAACAAGTTTGCCACATTTTCAAGTAGCACCACAAAGGTAAGCCCTATTAATTTTAGGTTATCATAATTCAGACCTATACAATGGGGCAGCCCTGAGTGGCACAGATGAAAATTCTCCTGTTTCATTAAGTCTGTTTTCCTGTTATATTAACTTATCTTCCACATTCCATGTGTAAAAGCAAACAGATTTTATATATATAAAATCTCTATATATAGTTTAATCTTTTCCTACCAAAGCAATGAATTAACTGCTCTAAGGTTATGTATTCCTCAAAATAGCAGGGAAAAGGTAGTAAAATGCAGCTCTTCAAGGTTTAGTTTCATTAGAAATAAAGAACAATAGTGCCTGTTAATGAAAATGCATACTGAATTCATGTTTCATTAAAGCAAAAGACTCAAGTGACAAAACACTAAATTTACGTCTGAACACATCCAACATTCTGTGCAAACTGTTACCATAGATAAAGGCTAAACTGTGCCCCCAGTCCAGCTGTCATAAAGACAGTATTTGTTAAACCTAAAGCAGTTACTCTGTGATGTCAATCTTTTTGTTGTGTTGTTCTTTAGAAAACCACTATTTTAAAACAAAGTTACATGAAAACCATGCGGCACAATAAGTAACATTCTTTATACCCATAACAATGTTACCCAAATAAAAGTACTTCTGGAAATTAAAAACATTTACCTCAAGTATTTTCCTAAATCAGAGACTATGCTCGTGAAGTGTGGATTCTCATTTTACCTACAATATTATTTTGCACTGTTTGAAGGAAAACAATAGTTGCTTCAGGAAAACAAATAGATCAACTACATACTAACAAAAAAAGATTATGTTTCACCGCTCTGATCCTGGGCTACTGGCAAGCATAACTAAGTGCTAACGTGCAGCAATGCAACATGGTTAAGAACAACAGCTATAGTTCTGTTTGACCCATTTCCAGGCTGCTCAGTACAGTTCAGTCTTTATTCATGAAGTAGTTTAGGTCACCTTTTCTTCCAGTTTAAGAAAAGCTTAGTGAACAATTTACGGGCTTCCTTTAAAGTTTTACATCAGTAGCGTTCCTAGTCACACCCAGAAGCTTCCCAAACAGGGACACTCTTAGAGAGATGTAAGACCTTTAGGTTTCATTGATTTTTATATTTGGTTAGTGAACTGTTAACACTGTATAGCACTCAATGACACCAGTGAGTTTTGAAAAACTTCTTAAATGTAAAGAAGAAAAAAATA
Organism: Numida meleagris; assembly: GCF_002078875.1. Lineage (NCBI taxonomy): Eukaryota > Metazoa > Chordata > Aves > Galliformes > Numididae > Numida > Numida meleagris. The sequence goes on along the minus strand of NC_034413.1, from coordinate 39,123,715 downwards.
CAAAGCAAACCTCATGGTGCTAGTTGCAGTATGATGCACAGAACACTTCAAAATTCTTTCCCAGCATAGTCCATCAAGCTTCTACTCTAGCTTCTAGGTTTCTCCTGAAAACAGAGGCTTTGGTTAGTGCTAACCCTGTCACAAGAAGTAGGCCCATAAAATAGCAACAATTAAAATGAAAAGGAAAATCATGAAATTAGATCTTGCCGTCATCTTTCACATCTTGTGATAACTCACTTCTCAAATTCCTGAGAACAAGCTCCCCAGCAGAGCAATTTCTGCTCCTTTGTCTTCATGAAAATTACATACATATTATGCATGTATGTATGGACATAAAATATAATTATTAAATCATTTTAATTGCTTTACCTGCTCCAAATGGACAGATATTCTACTAAGTATGCGTGTTCTCCATCCATGCAAGCAATGTATTTATCTGCCCTGGGATTAACCACAAACAGCTTGAAGTCATTGTCAAGTAACAGACTGCAAAAAGCAACAGAAAAATTGAAGATCTGAGGCTTATTTCACCAGCACATGAATAGGTTCACATTACTATAGATGAAGTTTGTTCAAGTATTTATTTAAAATTTAAGGAAAATTAAATTAAAATTTCACCCTAAAAATTGCTTACATTTGGGAAATAAGACCGAGATTCTTGCAGATATACAGACAAAACAGAGAGGTGGCTGTTATTACAGGGATGGAGACACATATTTACTACCTTCTACATGTAAAAGTGCCTGTTAACATACGTTGGACTGTAGCTACCAGTTCCATGTTTTTCAGACTAAGGACTTGATATTTTGAGACACCCGAGACATCCTTAGAGATCACGTTTGTTACAGCACCTCCAATGAAGATTGCCACTTATCTAAATGGTAACTGTTGACAAGAGCCATTTTAAGCTGCCACATGTGCTAATAAATAGCCATGAACTCTGCAGGCATTTGGAAAAGAACAAAGCTATGGAAGAAGCTCAGCTGTGTAAGAGAGAATCGTTTGTTTCCAAGAACAGAGCAGTACTCTTATTTAGAGCACTGCTAGCCCACCAACACAGTGGGACAATTACATACTGCAGTGAAAGCAAAGAGTTCAAAGTTGCTATCAGGCTCTCAAGGACAACTGGAACTCTGCTGATGCAACTTTCTTAGCTTTAAAGCATTCTGAAAAACTGACCTACAGGAGTTCTTGAAGCAGCTACTGGTACCGAAAATTTCTATCCATTTTTATTGTTTGCTGCTGCCAAGGACTGCATCAACTCTCAAAATACAAGTGCTGCACAGGATGTCCTTCAGTGTAAAAATAACCAATTGTCATCAGTAACAAGAACCCATATTATTCACAATAATTTTCATTTTGACGTTTTTAAAACTGTGTCCTCATATTTTGTTGTTGTTTTAAAACTATTTGTAAAAGCTCTCAGTATTTCTAGCTGATGAAAATACAGGAATAGTTTTCATTTTCAGAATCAGCATCAGTTTGCTGCAACATTGGTTGAAATCCAAGCATTTAGTGAGGCTTGTTTCCCTTGCTGCTTGGCTTAGCACATGTAATGAGAATTATGCCTTTCACAGCCATGCCAACTTGAATACATTAAACGCAAGAATAACAGAGTCAGCATTATATCAAGATAGGCAGCACTGCAGAAAATAATCTAATGCATTTTACACAGGTGGCATTCCAATTTCCAGTGTTAGAACTAATGAACCATGAAAAGCTAATGATGAAATAGAGTTTACTTTACATTCTAAGTTTGCTTAGTTTAAGCTGTTGCTGAATGCATTTTAAGAAGTATTACCTTGAAATTATATCCCACTCCATTCAGATTAAGCACAGTCACATTGCTTAAGCAACAGAATTAAAACAAATTTTGGTCTTTGACGTTTCACATTCAGATAGGGAAAAAAACACACCTTGAGTTTCAACATAAAACATATTTTCTAATTTCCACTGAAGACCGCAATCAAGTCTCTGCTTTGTGTATGTTATTATGTTGCATAATTTCATATTGTAAAACCGTAAAACGCAAACTGCAGAACTGCAGGCTCTGCATTGTATGACTAATACACAGTTACATTAGTAGAGGAAGCATAAGTAAAAGAGTAATTTTCTTACATGTATCTTCCCGAGAACCAAATAATTATATTTTCACAGTATTTCTAATTTGATTTTCAATGTTTTACTATTTAATAAGGCATTGATGCATTACCTAAGCTTCACGCTCCTTGCAAAGACTACGCCTGAGTCAATAGTATCTTAGCACATGGTTTAGATGGAATATATCCTGAAATAATTTGCTAAACAGGGGTTTCATAAGAATTTTTATGTTGTTCCATGAATTGGGACATATCCTCCAACCGGGTGAGAATGAACCCAAACTAGTCATTGCCAAAAAACCAGGCTGTCCTGTATTTTAAATGGGAAATAAATAGGGCAGCAGTACTCACCAGCTCATTTCAATAGCATTAAGGGATAAAATAACCCAGGATTTTACTTATCAATATGAGAAGATATTAGTAGGAAATCCTTGATTTAAATACCATTTTAAAGGATAGGCATTCAGTGGAAACAACCAAAATAGTGCTGGGTGTCCAGTTGGCTGTCTCCCCATGACAGTCTTCCCCATGAATTATAGTCCCAGTACCAACTTTCCCCTCTTCTTGCATCTTTTTTTCTCCTCCACTTGCTTTTTGCTCTAATTTTCTTAGGACAAAGTAGAACAAACATATTAGTGTGTATGAATAATTTAATAGTGATACACAGATGAAAAATATACATATTATAGAAGCATGATACCACCTACATTGATGGTTTTTTCATTATTATTAATGATCCATTATTTGGGTTAATTTGCAACTGGCATAAATCAAATCTAGATACTTGCTTCCCACAAAGAACTGGGCCTCTCTACCTTGCTCCCCTGCATGCTCAGTGCCAGGACAGCTTATCAGTTTCAGCATATCTGGGGAATTTGTTGTGTCTGCTCAGGTCCTGAACTGCATTAACACAAAGTAACACTGAAACCAGTAATCCCAGATGGACAACAGCTTGTTTACAAAGCCAGACTGACCACTCACAGTAGACAGAATTTGCAAAACAGTTAGGACAGACAAGAGATAGTAGAACATGAATAATATTTTGAATTACACATTTTCTTTTTTGTGAACACAATATAAACTTAAAATTGAATAAATGACCACTTTATTTCGATAAACTTACCTGATGTTCCCATGAATAGAAGTATTCTCTTCCTGTCTCAAGAAGAAAGTACTGTTCATATTCACTGCAACATGGGACAACACGACAGACTAGTCATGCAAGTGTCACTGCTCGGCAACATAGCTGCATCTGGTGACAGGATCTCCGAGAAGAAACTACAATCAATTATGAATTAATCAAATATCTAAGTTCCAATTTGGGCCAAGAGCGTATTTTACTTTTCAACATAACATCATAAACTTACTATTACAAACACTAACAATACTGTGAAAGTTTCCCAAGTTTCAATAATAACAAAATCAAGTACTATTGAACAGGACCAGCCAAGCAAATAGACTGTTACTTCTTGTTTGTTTGCAGTCAGCTTGACACAACGTATAAGACAGTAGAGAGCCTATTACTTTCCTTCAGGGTTTGTTTTTGCATACTGTAACCCTATGAAAGCATTCTGTTCACAAAAGAATTAGGTTTCAAAAGCCCTCAGTGGTGATGCAAAAGCAAAACAAGAGCTTACATTGCCAACACCTGAGGAAAAAATCTAAATGACATTACTAATCACACTGTAAAGGGGATGGATAGATGCTCACCGTTTAGATGACATGCCCAATTTTGAAAAAAAGTTATTTGTTTCAATACAACAGCAGATACCCTAATTATCACTTCCACAGCGATCTGTCTTAAAAAAAAAAAACAGTGACAGTTTTGATTATCTGATCCAATTCTTTCTCTCTTGTGTATGACATAGGGCATGCAGTGCAAAAATCAATCTAACATCACTGCTATTAATAGGGCCTAAATCTCAAAGTCAATAAAGTAATTTTTAGTCTGTGAATTAGACTTTTGAATCCACTGTCACTCACAAAGCAACATCCATTTCTCCTTCATATTTCTAGTGGGCAGAAGCAAGGCTTATTTGTCTGACCAGAAAACATGCCAGTGTAGGCACTCGGTAAGATTACCCAAACAGCACTGGTGTCTTAAGTCCTAATGCCTTCCTCCCCGCCTCCACCATTTCACAAAGTTCTTTCCTATCCTGAGAAACTTTTTACCAAGGTCTTCATTCAAAACCAAGCTGCCAGTAGAAAGACCAGTTGAAATCTATATAAAAAAAAAATCATAGCTGCAGCAATCACTTCAGAAACCCTAATCATTCACTCTTTGCTTTTATACAGAGTACACATAAGAGATTCCCTCCTACTGCAAAGACCCTGATTTTAAGCTTACACTTTTATCCTTGGGAAGAGAATATATTCAGTAGTTCATCCACATTACTAAAAATGGGAGAAAGAAATGAGGAAAGTATTAGTAACTTCTCGCTTCTATTTGTCACTGAAGTTTCAACCCACCAAAATATTCCTACCAAGCTTACTCCTACAAAATGCATCTGTAATGCAAATATTGGAATATTTATTAATTTTGAGGGGCAGCTTGGGTATGTAAATTTCAAATCAACAGGGCCTCAATAAGGAGGGGAAAAGAAGCTTTCTTTCCTCTCACTTGCATAAGTAGTTAATACCTCAAATATGGAAGAAGTTTTTATTCTTTTGTGCAACACAAGAGATGTTTGTTCTGTTTTATTGAGAGATTTCTATTGTTTTTGCATGAGAGTAGGACTTAACCTATATGTATGTATACACACCAAGTCCTCTTTGCTATTACCATGCTCCTCTTCTCTGTTATTCTGCAAAGACGGCATTGCAGAGACACTGCCTTTAAACAGCTCCTGGCTTAGAGCTGGTAAGATATGCTATAGCATTTTAAGTTGGCCAGGTAAAATATATTTCATGAGCACATTATTTCTGCCTCTCTTAACAAGCTCGGTTTCCTGACTACATATAGAGGAAAGCAGGCACTTCTATCTCTGCATATTTACACAGCTAAAAAGGTGATGTAACATTACATCATAGATTTTCTAGCAGAAACTACCCAGCACTGAGGACTCTTCCAACAAAATTGATAGTTCCATAGTGACATAAAGAACAACAAAGTGAAAATTCTTTCTATTGCAGTGCTAAGCCAAACTCTAGTCCACGTGTGTTATGCTACTCCTGATCTACTGTGTAACCTGGAATTAGTAACTTAATCTTTCACTTTACAGATAAAGAAATTGATGAACTGAAAGTCATAGTACATTCCACCAATCCCATGCTTCAAGGCTGCACGTTGTGCAGGGCAGAACCTTCTCATCAAGTGTTTATGTAGTGCTTAGAAGAGACACTATCATGAAAACAGGAGTCTAAGGAAAGACAGTACAAGAGCACAGATGCCAAAACAATAGCTCTGCATTCCAGCAGGACCCAGACACCTACGCAGCACTTGAGACTTATCATATGATTCCAGGTATTGCTGCTGAGGACAATCTCCATCAAATACAAGAGGAGATCTTTGGCTTACAGACAGATTGAATTGCAATAGCAAGATTCTTTCCACTTAACAGCAAAACTCTACAAACATATACTTTTATAGCAACCTAAAGCTTCTAAGGCCAACAAGTTTTAAGCAATTTGCCATTTATATGGCAACCACTGTATCTATCTGCCACCACAGCAAAGATCATGAAACATTCTCCCTAGCATTTTGGCTGTTAAAAGTGCAAAAAAAAAAATCCACAAATTCCCTGGTTTTAGCATATGAATTATCAGCTACTGGTCTCCTTGTATACTAGGGCAAGCTTTCCCCATTGTGCCAAGGCCAACCTGACATTGAAGGAGATGGAATCAGTGAATCTGAACACTGACAACACATAAGTAAAAAGCTTCTTACTGAAGTACCCTTGAGTATGTAAGGATGGTGCAACAGTCAGCGACATTTTCTACTGTAGAACATTTACATTCCACAGAAAGAAAAACTTTTTAAACTCAGTATACAACAAACTGGGAAGAAAAATATTGGATAAAAATAATGGATAGGATAGAAAATTGTGATCAAGAGTGAATCACTATCAAAAGTTCACAGTAACAGCATGCAGGTTAATAACAGGTCCTCTTCAATTTTGCAACTATCTGTAGGAAAATAAAGATATTCATATTTAATCACAATACGTATGAAGCTCTAGATCCTATCTCAGCAAGTATGCTGGCCTAAATGATGACATCACAGCTTGAATTTGCAGCAGTAAATCACATTCATTTCTTATGCTTTCAAAACATTCAGTTTTATATTCTCTTTATATTATTAATCACAAAGAAAATCTATACTACTAGGTCTAATAGTGCTGGGCTGCTGTTGCAGAAAAACAGTTCACATGAACATTCAATTTAAAAGGCAGTGCTGAAAACAAGGTTTTCTTCCATTAGCTTTCAAGTTGCATAAAAACTTACACAGCTTCTACTGAACTTCCTTTAATGTCATTAGTACATTTGTGTTGTATTAAATATACTGGCAATTCATTGACTACTTAAGTCCTGCCATTACAGAACTGGAAATTTCTATTTTAAGATTCTCAGTCACTTTGAGATATAAGTTTGAGGAAAACATTCTAATGATTAAAAACACATGACACAAAACATAGTATTGTAAATCTTGAGATTTACAGTTGAAATAAAATGATTTTGTCTGCTAAGTGCTTTGAAGGAACAATCACAAAATAATCTAATTGGAATTTCAATTGCAGTAACAGTAAACAATTGTGTCAATCAGTCTTACCAAAAACCCAAACATACATATGCTACTTGCAATAAACATGTTTTGTTTAGGATTATGTTTTCAGTGTTTACCACACTTTGGTGTTTTCATATAAATATATATATATATAGTTACAGGAAACCTCCACAGTCTTACGGGGACATTCAGCAAGAATATTTGATCTGAAGCTAACAGTGAATGCCAGGTGTTATTTACCCTGGTAACTCAAACTTCAGTAGGCTAAAATACCAGCTTTTATGTTGAAACAGCATTAGAATTATCTCGCTTCTGTCAGTTTTCTAGCAAAGAATGGCACAACCTTCAGTGGAACTGACCTCTCCCAATTCACAATGAAGAATTTTTATAGAAGAGAGAAAAAAATTAGAGACTGTGCAATCAAATCCCTACACAGAATTTCTTCCCTGTCCAAAGACTTCACACCAACTATGTGCATAGTTTTCTCAGTCCATCCTATGGGGACTCAAATGTTAGCAGCTGCAGATGGTCAGAGAATGATACCCACAAAACCGCTTCTAACTGTCAAAAAAAAAAATCCTTCATCCAACAAGTAAAGACCTGGCACACAGCGCCAGACAAAAACATGCTAGGTATAGTAACAGTGTGCTTCTTTACCTACAGGCATTTACATCATTGCTAGGTCAACTGTGTTTCATGCAGTTGCCACTTCAAACAGTACAGAGGTGAGAATTATTTCAGAAATAGAGGTGACAATTTTTATCATGCTTCTTCAATTGCACACAAAAAAAAAAAAAAAAGGCAGAGAAAGAATATCAGGAAATATTCCTGAGCCACATTTCTTACTTTCTTCATGCTGTGGTAGGCCTGAAAGCAAATGACAAATTTACGTAACCTCATTTTGTCATGCAAGGTGCAAGGTTCAGAGTAAAGTGCACCATTGCTATAATTCTTCAAAGTTAAATTCAAGTCAGAGCTTTAAACTTTCCAAATGCATTAGAAATTGAAGATATCAAAATATAAGCTTCCAATGCTTGAACTTTCAAGTAGCTTTATGATAAATATTTGTACAGTTGAAAAGGTTTGGGAAACTTTTCTAACTCATCCCTTAAAATTGTTTTTAGTTTTTGAAGAAATAGTTATACTTGACCTGTTTGTTATCACATTATATATTCTGTTGGTGGCACTCTGAATATCTGGTATACACACAACGCTTCTGAAGGTTCATTACATGCCCATCTCTTGAGTCAGACGCCACAACTCTTCTAGAAACAAACAAGTTACGCAGCTGCTCCTATATCACATTTTGATGTGCTATTACAGCTGTAATTTATCTAACCAGTAAATGAGTTTTCATATCACAGAATGCTAATTACCCCCACTGTATAGTGACAAGTAATAAGCTGTAACATGTATTCATTCCACATCTATCAAGAACTTTTCCAGTGGCAGCTTTATAACTCTTGGCGACCGGTCACGAGTGGTGTTCCCCAGGGGTCGGTGCTGAGGCCTGTCCTCTTCAATATCTTTATTGATGACCTGGATGACGGCATTGAGAGCACCCTCAGTAAGTTTGCAGATGACACCAAGCTGGCAGGAAGTGTCGATCTGCCTGGGGGTAGAGAGGCCCTACAGAGAGATCTGGACAAGCTGGATCTCTGGGCTGAAGCCAACGGGATGAGGTTCAACAAGACCAAGTGCCAGGTCCTGCACTTCAGCCGCAACAACCCCAGGCAACGCTACAGGCTTGGGGCAGAGTGGCTGGAAAGTTGTGTGGAGGAAACGGACCTGGGGGTATTGGTCGACGCTCAGCTGAGCATGAGCCAGCAGCGTGCCCAGGTGGCCAAGAAGGCCAATGTCATCCTGGCTTGTATCAGAAATAGTGTTGCTAGTAGGAGTAGGGAAGTCATTCTCCCTCTGTACTCAGCCCTGGTGAGGCCCCACCTCGAGTACTGTGTCCAGTTTTGGGCCCCTCCCTGCAAGAAAGACATTGAGGCCCTGGAGCGTGTTCAGAGGAGGGCAACGAAGCTGGTGAGGGGTCTGGAGCACAGGCCTTATGAGGAGCGGCTGAGGGAGCTGGGATTGTTCAGTCTGGACAAGAGGAGGCTCAGGGGAGACCTCGTCACTCTCTATAACTACCTGAAGGGAGGTTGTAGTGACTGGGGGTCAGCCTCTTCTCTCTTGTAACTAGTGACTGGACGAGGGGGAATGGCCTCAAGTTACGCCAGGGGAGATTTAGGCTGGACATTAGGAAATACTACTTTTCTGAAAGAGTGGTCAGGCGCTGGAATGGGCTGCCCAGGGAGGTGGTTGAGTCACCGTCCCTGGAGGTGTTCAAGAAACGTTTAGATATAGCGTTGGGAGACATAGTTTAGTGGGGTTATTGGTGGTAGGTGGATGGTTGGACTAGGTGATCTTGTAGGTCTTTTCCAACCTAGCTGATTCTATGATTCTAAATAGCTGGAAAACGTATTTCAAAAGTCTCCTAAACTCTAAATCTTCAGAGATAAAAAATACAGTCATTAACATCACTTACATAATTAAGTACTATATTAGTATTTTAGTGGAGTATCTACTAGGCCAGTTGTCTCCATAACGAAATAATTCAAAACACATTTAAAATAACTGAAATTACATGCAAATGTCTGTTCTCAACATCAGATTGATTTTTAGAAAGATGCACAAGCCAAGACCTGTTCTCACCCTATCCTACACTTCTACAGTCCACTTAGAATCATAAAATCCTTAGAGTTGGAAGGGACCTTTGAAGGCCATCTAGTCCAACTCCCCTGCAATGAACAGGGACACCACAGCTAGATCAGGTTGCCCAGGGCCTGATCCAGCCTCGTCTTGAAAGTCTCCAGGGACAGGGCATCAATCATATCTCCAGGCAACCTGTTCCAGTGCCTCACCACCCTCACTGTAAAATATTTTTTCCTTATATCCATCCTTCGGATGGAAACCGTTTGATAGTTCTCATTTTAAGAGAGAACTGCATGTTCTAGAAAATTGGCACATCTAAATAGGCATGTAGGAATAATGATCAATGTCTTATCCACTTCACCATCAGCAAAAACAAAGCCTATACTGTTCAAGACATATGCAACATATGTTAATAATTTAGCCATTTGGAAACAATCACATAATTACTACTAGACTTATCAAGCCTGTATGTCAAATGGACCTCTGTGCAGTTTTTACTTGGCCACTTTCAATCTACAAATCAGCATCTCCGTACATTCACAAATACAATTCAAAGAAATAGTGGCACTTGAAATCAATAGCCTATTACATTTACCTACAATAGGTAATTTTAACTGCATTTCATCTATTGAAATGTGATCCTACATGTTATTCTACTGCATGCTTAGAAAATACTGTAGGCCTTCACTCAAGCCAGCCACACACTCTCATCCCTGATGGAGCTTCTGGGGACCAGTCCCACAAGGTTAACAAATCAAATTCGTTCACTTCAGAAAGAGCTGAGCCTGCTTACTGGGAAAGCTCAGTAAGTCAAAGTTCTTGCCAGCTAAGAGACACGTGCAAGAAAAGCAAATCATATTGCAGCAGTCCTTTTTCTGTATTCTTGCTCTTGAAGAGGAAGCTTTCATTACAGTTTGATAGTTAAGACCAAAGCTGTAAACACCAACAAACCATAACCATACTCAAAACTTTATGGAAGCAAGGATTGAGTTCTGCAGAATTGCTGCAGAACTCAATTGAGCACTAGACTAGAAACTGACAGTAGTTAAATTAACAAGGTATGCTATTAATATATGAAAGACCTAAACAGCTTAAAGAAATTATTTCAGTGTTTTACATCATTACATCCAACGTTGCAACCACAATTCTTTCAAGCCAGCTCCGCACTTAACTGCCAGCAATTTTGGCAAAGGGACAAGAACCATTTGGCAATTCAGTGTACTAGCACTCAAAAAAATTAAAACCCATTAAAATACTCCTCTATAACATTTTATCTGTTAACCAATCTAGAAGATATTTAAGTTTCAAGACAAAAGAAATCTATTGAAATGAACTGGGTAATCCACACTACGCAATATATGTATATTTTTAAATAAACTCTCCACTGGCACACATTTGTCAGGTTATCCTTTCTTCAAGTATTCACCATTACCTTCTTAACACTGCAGAGGTTGGCAGCAATCTTAAAAAAAAAAAAAGGTATTTATGCTTTTTAAAACATAATTCTGCAGCAAGTGACAGATGCACAGAGAATACACAGGGGTCCAAAAGCAGCTAAACGAGATGGTAATTAGGTAACTGATCGACACATAGAAAGGAGAAAAAAAACACTGTTGAAAAAGTTTCCTATTTTTTCCTACTGCAAATCACATTCATTCCTACCATGAAAAGGAGGTTCATGAGCTTATTTTTGTAGTAAGCTGCCCCAAAGTACAATGCAATAAATAACTGAGCAAAACAAAACACAGGCTGTTCAAAGCAATTCTCAACTTTTCTGCGCTGTTTCTAATCAAAAGAGTATCTACCTTTATGAACAAAGGGACTGACAGAAAATAGCGCTTGGTCTGCAGAGACCAGAGTTTTGGGGGTCGCTTTCACTGCATCTGCTTCTATTACCAATAAGCTCCTTATTTACTTCTTACTTATGCAATCATTTGGAAAGGTAAATTCACCAACTTTCCACTAAGCTGTTGACAGCTTTCAGTTCATTATGTAATATGCAGCTTTTTTTTTCCCTTGGAAGGCTGAAGCCTCATTAATGAGCATTAAGAGATGTTTGGCAGTCAGTACTGCTTGCATCTTAATACTTACTGAGACACATACTTCATTAAAAGAACACTTTTTACTCTCATTCAAACAATTAAAAAAGCAGCATAGCAGCATCACCACAAAATTGGCTGATGACTGATGTTTTCACAAACATTCGTAACAATTATTCCAGTGCCTTCTCACACAGAATCTGAAATTTAGTAAACCCACTCCTGATTCTAAGCTACATGCAACCCAAATTATTTAGTTCTCACTTGTTTAACAATTGAACAGTTGACTTTTTTAAAGCACATTTAAGCAGCACATTTTTGCAGACCCGTCTCTGGTCTAGACATTCACAATCACATTATAACCGATGCAAGTCTTGTATTTTCATACATACACCTAGTATTAAAAAAAAAAAAAAAATCACACAAAATTGATTTTATGGTATTTTCTGCAATAGAATGTCTTCATTTTATTTGTCTCCAAATAACAAGATGACTAAATACTGTTAAGATTTTAAAGAATTATTCTATTGAAGCAATTATTTGAAGTCTGAATTACCCCTAAAACATAGAAAATTATGTAGATAGTAAATGTAGAAGCAAATCCTTTCTTTGTCTACTACGAAATCACTGCCTAGCCCAAGTACTACTGCTAAACCATAGCTCGTTCACCTACACCTTCTATTGAAGTTCTGACGAGCTGCCACAAGGTGGAGGTAGACGCCTATAGTTTGAAATAGTTCAAAGGAGAGGCAGGCATGATGGACTCCAGCAACTTATCTTTATTTTACATTACTGTAGACATATTACCCAAATAAACATGACACCGTTTCAAAATTACAAGAAATCTAGATTGAAGAGGGGTGATGTGAAAAGAGGATTAAAATAGACTATTAGTTATAAAATAAAATCATAAATAGCTAATAATGAGGATGTGACCATAGAAACAATCAACAAATCCTTCCAGAAATTATATTTAGATAATAAGAAGCGGATTAGATTCCCATGCAACTTCATTGCAATTGATTCAGAACAGAAAACAAGTGTTTATTACAGTTTTGTTTTAAATTAAAGCCACAATCCTATGACAAACATAGTCTGCAGTCTCACAAGCCCCAGACTATTGGAACCAAAACCGAGCTTCATGAATGTTACACATCAGTAGCTGAAGTCCTTAACTTTGGCTTTACTGTAAACCACATTTAGCTAGAGATAGAAGACAATCTTTTCCCTATCAGGCAGAAGATACGTAGTGAAACACGAAGAATTGATTTTTAAAACCAATGCTATCCATCAACACTAACAAACCTTGAAAAGGTTTACTTGAAGACATCTCACGTTTCAGATTCTACACATGTGTACTTTTGTATCACCTGCCCTTTCATCCCATGTAGCCCCTGCACACTCATGTAAATAATAAAGACCTATCAGGAACACACTACGACAAAACTGTGCAGTGGTTTCTGCAGTGTAGCACTGTTACATTCTCATACAAAGCCCAAATCAGAGACATAAGGGTTTACCTAGTTCATGACACTAAGCCAACATATTAAGGGGAGTCTTTTACCATAAGAAAGCCATATGAAAAGAACTTTCTAATGCTACTGTCCACAAGGACATAGGTTTCATCTGTTCTATACAAATCTCATGAATTGCCTTCTCCTTCTATTTATTACCTTCAGAACAAAGTAAATTAAACACACTAATCCCAGACATCCACCCTGTTCTCTGCTTCAGCATATCACAATTCCTTTAACCTCATTTATGAACCTAATACAAATCTGATTCAGGTTCTCCCGAGCTGCAGAAAGATCGAAGATAAGGAGCAGTTGCATTAGTTCTTTCTATGATAATGTTGAAAAATAGTTTTCACAAGACTATTATCACACCAAATATAGCGTAACACAATAGAAAACTCAGCAATGACAGCAGAGCTGCAAGGTCCTAGGCTGCAGCAAGTGAGAATTTGCTCAAATGCAACAGCCAGGGGCACAGAAACAAAAGGAAAATCTTCTTACCTTTAGAAGGCCTCAGGTACACAGGGATCTCCCAGCTAGACGCCCCTGCCTCCACTGCCAACCCTGAAATGAGGTCTGCAAAGGGGTGGATCCTGGCTCCAGCCCTTCCGGTCACTCAGGTTCATTGCATGTACCTGAGCTCCCCTGGGTTGGCCCTGCCTTCCCACCAGGTGCTTCATCACTGCTTCAAGCCGTGACTCAGCATTTCCACTACACATGGTCATTCAGCTGTGTGGAAAAATAGGTATCATGACCACAACAGGTGCTAGCTTGGGAAAGCAAGCAAGTGGCCTCTATGTTTTGCATGAAGCTGGAAGAAACTTGTTTGTGAGAAAGTGCTCTGTAGCTATAACTAAGTATCGTTGCTTTCTATGAATGACTTTGACTATCCTAAAATGCAATGCCTAATTGTCTCTTGCTGTTAAGGTATGGCCGTGATACTAAGGGGAGTTAGCGAACATCTTGCCCGCTTGCCACCACCAGTATCTGTTGGGGCAATCCCATGGTGGACACGCTACCAGACAGCCACCATTGGGACTGAGAACTTGGCAGAGACTGAGCAGCCAGCTGCCCCCGTAACGTGAATACCTTCCTGTTTAACTAATGAATGCTAACTTGCCTCTGCATATTTTCTTCAGGAACCATAAACCCTTCGCAGAAGCATTGGTGCTTCTGCATTACAAGCTCCAAGCTGGTTTTCCCCTCTTTCCACCACCACTCCCAGCCATAAGGAGCACAGGCAAACTACGTCAAGTCAACTTATGTAAGTCATGCAGCCCAACTGCATTAAGTGTTAAGAATATTGCTCCTGGCACTTCGTGCGTTTTACTCAGGACTATCTCTAGCTTAACCCTGTAAACTACATGCCGGTTAGCATCTGGGGTATATCAGCATGCTTTGGGACTCCTCTTACCAATTTCATCCCAAAAGAGCAGCTGATGAATGTTGAGACATTGCAGTGTGATGCAACACACTGATTGGGTATGCGTGGAACTTCACTTTAGGAGCCCACTGCCGATCGAAACTGAAACACCTACCTCTAAAACAACCACAAAATTATATAAAAAATATTTTTAAAATAATAAACATTTCAAAAATCATAACCATACAAAATAAAAAATCATTTAATAATTTAAAAATCACAAAAAATCAAAAATAAAATTAAAAATCATTTAAAACCATTTAAAAGTCATTTAAAAAATAACCACAGCATGTAGTTTCCCAACTATTGAAAAAAAAAATATTGTTCTCTTTTCAGATGGAGGAGGAAGAGGCCTTTAATGAGACATCTCAAAGGCTATGAGCTCACTTGATCAACAGTTACCTGAGAGCTGAACTCTGTTCACGGAACAGATCCTCCTGGAAGCAAGACAAGGAGGTGGTATGAGACAGCCAGCATGGCTTTACCAAGAGCAGATCACACAACCAACCTGGTAGCCTTCTATGATGGAGTAACAGCATCAGTGGACAAAAGGGCAACTGATGTCATCTATCTGGACTTGTGTAAGGCCTTTGACATGGTTCCACATCACACTCTTATTTTTAAACTGGAGAGATACAGATCTGAAGGCTGAACTATTTGTTGGGTAAAGAATTGGTCGGATAGTTGCAGAGAGTTATTGTCAACAGATCCATATCCAGTTGGAGGCTGGTGAAAAGCGGTGTCCCTCCAGGGACATCTTGCAACTGCTGCTCCTTAGCACTACACCAGTGACTGAGACAGTGGGAAAACTGTATCCTCATCAAGTTTGCAGACACTAAGCTGAGTGGTGCAGTTGATACAACAGAAGAAAGGGATGCCATCCAAAGCAGCCTGAAAAACCTTGAGAAGCAGGCCCACAGGAACCTAATGAGATTCAACAAAGCCAAGCACAAGGTACTGTACCTAAGTCGAGGCAATCCCAGATATGTATAGACTGGGATAACTCCTTAAGGACAGCCCTGCTGATGGCTTGAGGATCCTGGTGGGCAAAAAGCTGGACACAAGCTAGCTGTGTGCACTTGCAGCCCGGGAGGCCAACTGCATCCCGGGCTGCATCACAAGAGAGGCAGCCAGCAGGTCAAGGGAGGTGGATCCTCTACTCTGCTCTCATGAGGCCCTATGTGGAGCACTGCATCGAGGCCCAGGGCCCCCAAGGACAAAACCAGACACAGAGCTGTTGGAGGGAGTCTAGAGAAGGGCCACAAAGACCATCGGCAGGCTGGAGCACCCTTCTTATGAAGAAGGGCTGAAGGAGCTAGCCTTGTTCAGTCTGGAGAAGGCTCCAGGGAGACCTCATTGTGGCCTTACAATATTAAAGATTATGAACAGGAGGAAGACAGGCTTTTTACACAGGCAGTGACAGGACAAGCAGGAATGGCTTTAAACTAAAAGAGGGTTGACTTAGATGTTAGGAAGAAATTTTTCTTTCAGAGGGTGGTGAGACACCGGCATAGGCTGCCAAGAGAAGTTGTGGATGCCCCACCCCTGGAGATGTTCATCAAGGCCAAGTTGGATTGGCCCTGGACAACCTGATCTAGTGGGTGGCAACCCTGCCCACAGCAGGGGAGTTGGAACTGGATGATCGTTAAGGTCCCTTCCAACACAAGCCATTCTATGATTCTATAAAAAAAACTTCAAGGTGGAGTAAGTGCTGAATTTAAATAATTTCATTTAACCAGTGCCTTAGAAGGAATTTCATAGAAGCATCCTGAAACAAAAGTAGCTCTGGTCACCAATTCTGCATTTTTCTATTCATCTATTTCAGCTCAATATTTTACAGTGTAGAAGGCTACAAGCTGTTTATTATCAAGTGCACTGCTGTAAAATACCCATTGAGATAACTTACATACCAATATTTAAACTGTATATTCCTATATATAATAAAACTTACACCATAATAAGTTTTAATGGAGATTGGTACTTCAGCAACAGCCAGCAGTATCTGCTCTGCAGACAAGACTTCTATAAAGATTAGGTGGCACCTATTTCTTCAAGAGTAACACAAACAGTATTTCCTAATAGAACTCATACTTGTCTTAAAAAACAACTTAGAAAACCTTTACTTAGCTTTATTAATAAAACAGTTAAAAAGTCACTATGACATTTAGAACAGGATGCTAAAGATAATTATAGAACAGCAATGAATCCAAATTAAAAAATTTAAATCACATATATTAAGAACAGTCCCTATGAGCCTGCTGTACACAGTGTTCTTCCTGCAAGCAGCCCATCATCTTTACTGGGAAGCAATTCACATGAAGTCATCACAAAAGAAAAGTCAGTGCTTATTTTTTTTTCCCCCCACAACCATGCAATCAGAGCACAAACAGGAAAAAAAAGCACTTATGTTTATTCTGATGCAGTTTTTAAAACCATGTGTATATTGCAATCATTTAAAGTGCAAGCTACATGTCTGCTGAAATCACTGAAGGCTTAACAGGTGAGATATAAATTAAAATACTGACACTAGTAGTTATACAACTAACCACTGATGCCAGCAGCAGATTTCGAACCCTGACCAACTTAGTGTGTTATTTCTTGTTGCGTATTACCAGCCGAACACATACTCCATTGCTTTAGATACAATACTTTCATCTTTCTTAGGTGTTTGTCTGTCAGAAACCACCTAGAAGGCAGGAAAAAACAGGAAGGAAAAAAAAAGAATCAGTTCATACATGGGTTAGTGTTAAAAAAAAAAAAACACTGTTCTTTTCCTACATGTTACTATATTTTGACAAAGTATCTTGATGTTTCAAAACAAGAACTCAAACTCTGGAAAAGTAAATAAATTTCTTAAATGATTTTGTCCACATCTTTACCAATCATACAAAGAAATAATAGGAGGAAAAAAAAGGCTAGGGTCACATTAAAATTAATGTGTGTCCAGCCTCACACTCTTAACAGAAGATTACACAAAAACACATGGTTCTGTTTCCCTTAAAATACCTGGTAGTCACTAGTGGAAGCTTTATATGCTGTTGCAAGAGGTCTCATTGTAGAAATCTTTGTAGTATTTGCAGATTGTACTGGTGTGCCTACAGTTTTTGAAGGTGGAGTGAAAACTGAAGACACTGAGGATGTAGAGCTTCTTTCGAAGTTTTCCATCACACTCTTAAAAAGAAGATTAAAGCAATGTAAGCCAGTGCTAAAAAGCACTATTTAAATATTTGGAAGTTTATCTACAATTGATAAAAAATATTCATATCCCATAGAAAGCAATGAGTAAATTGACTTAAGTGCCTATTAATGCAGAGTGCACAAGGTGCTTACATATGTAAGACCCCCAAACATCTTCCTCTCTGCAATTACTAATACATCGCATTATGTCACTGAGAACTAGCAGAAGCTCACAGTCTGTTAATTATATGTACTAAACACCAGACAAATTGAAACAGTATAGAGAAGACCAAAAATTGCAAAACTTGCAGCAAGCCTCAAGAAGCAACTTTCTCAGGACCAGTTAAACACATGTAGCTTAACATCCCCCTCCTCAGTGCTTTATAAAATACTTTACTTGTTTCATATAAGAGACCCTCCAAGCCTTTATGATCTTCCATCTTTTGGGTTAGATTCAGTTTGCCAAGAAGCTTCATTCACTCCCCTTGGCAAACACTGGGAAAGGAGTCGTAAGACTCCATTTTTCTAAGCCTATATTCAGAAGGGAATGCACATAGAATGGAAGACGCAGAAAGTGACTTGACGGGAACCACGCATTTAGAGCAGGATCCAGAAAAAACAAGGGGAAACAACAACCAGTCAAGGGAGACCTGATTTACTGTTTAGATTCAATGGAGCATTCACACACAGCATTCCACCAGACTAAAGAAATCAGAGATCCAGAAACACATGTGGCAGGAGAGAACTTTCCAAAATACTGGGAAGGATTAGTATCTAGGGTGGGTGGCTGCTGACTGCTCACTCATTTCCATGGATTCCCATCACACTAACATTTTTAAGTAAGAGCCTGTACTGATGTCAAATACATTCTATTTACTTCTCAATTGCAGGGAAATTAATTTTTACAATCTAATGCCAAGTCTCCAGTGGCTCAATCTCCACAAGTCTCCCGCCCCCAAAATACAGATGATTATGGGTTTATTTATTCATATTTTAAACTGGACACTATCCAAAGACACAATGAGAATTCAAAAGCAACTAAGGGAGGGGATGTCTGAGAATTAAGTGTCTTCGATTGTTACGTATAGAGTTTCAGTTTATAGGCAACTCCATCAATGACACTGGACAACAAAATAGTAGATAAGGTAGGAAAAGAGACCAGAATCCCTGCCATCAGAAGCCCAGAAGCCCTACCATTAGAAGCCCATGGAGGAAAGGGCATTGACGTTTGTTTGTTTCTGAATTTGAATCTGTATAAGAAATGTTTCAAATTGATAGAATACCAAGTAATTTCAAGCTCCATTTCTAGAGCATTCTTCTAGAAGGGCTTACATTTTAAAGCTTGTATTACTACTTAATGCCACTTATCCTAAGAAGAGACTTAAAAATATATATATATACTCTGTAAACTATAGAAGAATCACTCATTTGCCTAAGTAGTGTACCATACCCAATACAAAGTGCTGCAGGAATTAATGGTAAGAGCACTGGAAATGCTTAGAAAATAACAGCTCATTAAAAAAATACAACCATGCATAACACAACCATTGCTTACAAGAATGGGATGTGTGTGTTCATGGTACGTTGAAGAACAGGATCAGGACTGTGCTGCTAACAAATCTATCAGCCTAAGGCACAATGATAAACTGAAGAGTCAGAGTCAGGTAAGCAGTTGCATAGAAAGTAGTCAGAAGATTCAAGAAACAACTGAAAGGAACCATTACATTCATTGCATTCCCTAAATACCAAATTTCACGTTGGGGAAACACTTATCCCAATTGTCTCTGATGTTATAATTTCAATTCATACCGTGTACAGCAACATAACTCCATGCATTACAGCTTCCAGACCTCAGAGAGAGCTCCCATAGCGATCCTTTTCAGAAACATTTTGTCAAGTCATTAAGAGAAATTCTTATAAAATATAATAGATTTTACCTGTCTAACTTAACTCCATATGCTCTATTATTCAAATAGAAAAAAGAAGTGAGCAGGGGAAATAAAGAGGAATCCCAAAAGCAGCGTACTTATATTTAAAGGAGAGCAGCTGTTAACTTACTTTATCTATACAAGGTTTGACACCAATCATGATGGATTCACCAAAAATTCTTCCATCTTTGCTTAGGGCTTTTCGGGCTTGAAGCTTAGACTGATATCGAATATGCATCCAATTTCCTGTGTTGGACATCTGTATGAGATTAAATGAAAACTGTGAAACTTAGCCTTTTTAAAGAATGAGCCAGAATGTTTTCGGAAATAAGCTTCAGACTAAGACATACCACATGCTTTAATATGTTTCCATACTGAGCAAACTGTAGAAGAATATATGAAGCAGATGCTTGGGGAAATCTGAAAGACAGGAAAAATTCCCAAAAAATGACGAGTTGTATAAGATTTTTGGTGCTAGAATACAACCCTACCAAGGGCTTTTAGAAATTCAGAATAGACTAGTACATTAATGACTTTTTAAAAGCAGTAACTCGAGTAACACTACCTTCTACGCATTTTTAATTTGCCATAAATGTAATGGTAGAATGGTGCCTTTCTAACTTCCTAATACACAGTTAGAGTTAATGTTCTTCACTAAGATACCAGGTATGTGCACCTCCTGGCTTCAACCACAATTACATTTTCTGCAGAACCTAGGAACATCAGACAATAGCAGAGTCCAAGTGCTACTTATTTCCATACATTGCCAAGACCTTGCCCACAATTTTTCAAATATTTCAGAAATTAACTTACCCAAATACAGTTACCCATGTGTCATCAAGTTGATCTTCCGAAGTTAGGGAATCACCCTGAGTATAAAAAGGATCTAGTTGAGCTGGAGACAGAGTAGTCTTTCTAGGCTGCCCAATACTTGCAGGACTGAACATACCTGAAGCTGTTAAATTAAAATGACACTGTTTCATATATTCATTTGCAAGACAAGTGAACTGAAAAGAAATTCAATATTAAGCATTTCACTTGTGCACAGAAGAGTTCAGTGGAGGTTTATTTGCAGATAAACATTTTGTTGGTGCAGACTTTAAGTTTTCCAAGTAGTTAGCCAGCTTCCTCCTCAACCCCCACACGGCAGGTATTCAACACAGACACCAAATAGAAGCAAGACACTCAGAACTAAGTTCAGAAGAAGCCATGCATTCATACAGAAGACTGGAAGCCTTATGAAGATGGACAATTACCCTTCAGTCTCAGCAGCTTCACTCAGATACAGACACCTCTCAAGCAAGAGATGCTGAATGAGGAGTAAGCGAAGTTGATTGACATTCTATCAGTACAAGTCAAAAGCTATTTCCTACTCACATCCACATACCTTTTGAAAAGCTAGTTAAAAGAACAGATGCAGCTTCTCTGCAAATTCTCAAGGAGTTGATGTAGTTTGAACATTAATAACTTTTGTCTATTAAGGAGAGCAGTAACAAAATAGATTAAGTATTTTGACAGGATATCTACCTGTTCCAGGAGTTGATGGAATGTTTCCAACCAACGGGCTCTGTGTTAGAGAAAAGCTGGCCTGCATTAAAATATAGAAAGTAAATAATACTTATAGGTACACTTCCCAGATCAGAACAGATCTTTTTCAGGCAAACTTAATCATCAAGCAGTAATATTAAGTCTGCCTTAAGTTATTTCTAACTTTTTAGACCAATACCAGACACGTACATACATATATTTCATACATTCTAGCACCCAGTAGATCTCAACTATTACATTTTGGAGTTTCCAACTGATTAGTAAGCCTTAAAAAAAATGCAGTTTGCTTTTTCGATAAGAGGCCAAAATTCAAGTATTACAGAGTGCATGGGAATGCTGAGCAAACTATTCCACAAAATGGAAGCATCACAAGCAACAGGATACAGGGAACGCCAACAGCATTTTATCTAACAAGAAAGCACTGCTGTTATACAAGAAAAAAGCTTACTGAGGTTTAAGTCAAACTTCAGATCACAGGAACTGGAAAAAATTGGTTAAAAAAAATCCTTTACCTAACACCAATCACAAACTTTATGAAGCTGAGTAACTTTTGATATCTATACTCACAAAGCCTGGAGTTCAACCTTTTCCAACTAGGCATCTCACTATTGCTGTAAGCCAGCAATTTGCACTACATGCATCTTATGGAAAGGATATCCACATCAGAGATTACCAGCACCTGATTTTCATCTTCTAGAAAACTCAGAAATCATGGCACATAGCCCTTACTTGTACTCATTAATTTCTTTCCCTTTAAACTACTTAGCGTAACTTCAATATTTAGTGAGGGAAATTAAATGTCAAGTTCTAATTGTTAGTAGTTACATGCTACATACAAAGTTTTCCATTTTTGAAACACTTTGAATGTATTTTTATCTGCAGTCATGGCATTTCTTCGAAAGAAGATCAAACAAACTGGAGCACCTGTCAGCCTAGCAACCTGCATTCCAACTGTTAGCTGCTCATTATTATTAAACAGTAGGGGACTCTCTCCTCCTTGGAAAACTTTCAGAATTAGCCTTTCAGAAGACAACATTTAATAAAAAGTCTGCTCATTCAGAGAAATGCCTTCTCTTTGCATCAACAGATGCATGTTCATTGAAAAAAGTACCCACTAACGCTTGACTGCTCAGTTGAGGTAAGCAGGGAAGCTTACTATCAGCATAACCTTCTAGAAATTTTACTGCTCTTTCAAGATTAACCTCGCCTCTCTGCTCAAGTTTGGATCAGATATTTGACTCGGTATAAATGTCCTCCTATTTTGGTAATATTGTTGCTGTTGCCTCCTAGAAGGAAAGCATATTTGGACCACATAATAACACAACAAACTGACACGAAGGTGAAAAACTGTAACAAAGTTTGTCACATACAAAGCACAGCAGAGGCATGGTTCATAACTTTTCATTCTTTGCAGTCTTCTAAAAATCCTTAAAAATCAGAGGTGGTTCCATGAGCAAAGCTCTCAGAGTACACAGGAACAGGCCCACAGGAAGGTGAGAGTACATATCAGCATGATCGGAAGACTCACCACTTTGCTACAAATGTTTATGCAACTGAGTTAAAGTATTCACTAAAGTCCTAAGATATCTGATATTGTCTGCTAAGAAAAAGACAGTATGTAAGTCACTTACTGCTCTTCTTGAGGTTAGTGGTGAAGATCCAAGCCCAGGACTAGATAATTCATCATATATGCTTCTAACTGGTGGAGCACCACTTTTATCTTTATGTGTAGGGACTACTGGCTGTGGGGGAGAGCCACCTGCAGTTAAAAGGACAAAATGAAAGGAAGCTTGTAACTTTAGTCTGCTGCTAGTTGTTCATCAAAGCTGAACAATGAATTTAGCTACGAAATATTTAGCCATTTCATGAGCTTACAACATCTGCTGACCAAATAGTTCAACTTTGAATGTTTTAGGCAAGAATATAATGCACTTATCAGAAACAGTCTCTTTACAGAACTATCATCTAAAACTTTGAGATCTCTGGAGGCCAAACACATCTTACATGCACTTGCTCTTTTTAAGCAGTTTTGATCATGTTTACTTTTTCCCATTCTAAGGCAGGATAGTAACATAATTTAACTGTTCCAGACAAACCTCTCTGTAGCAGAAACGCAAAAGCAAAGTATTTAAGACTTTAACGGCATACTACATGCTAAAGAGCCTCATAAAAACGTGCACAGACATTGCACATGCCATCACACTCCCACTGAACAAACCTCTTTCCTTCCCACGAAATTTCACATTAAGTATAAATGTAAGCTCTTGAAAGCATGAACTAGCATACATTTGGACAAGATGAAGTTAACTGATCTCCTTTATTATTATTCCATATATTTATTCTTAACTGTGCGAGTTCCAATATAACAGAGAATTACACTGACTGAAAGATGGTGATAAACCTTTGAACCCTTTCTGTGGGTTTAACCCAGAAAAAGCAGTTTGACCTAACAGTTTTCACTTAGAAAACATATGGCAGTTAAGCCTTTCAGAAGTAACTTTCAATCCTCAACTAAGCTTCCATATTCCTCTCTCAACGGTGTAACACATTCAAGAACTGTTATAAGGCATTATTTAAAGCACTCCTGTAAAAGTTAACAGCCTAAGCTCCAGTGATATTCCCCTAACCACTCATTTGGGTTATCATGTTACTCATTCCTCCTTTTCTATAATTGATATTCTGTGGCTGTAGTAATCCAATGCAATAAAACTGATACAATTATTTCACGTTTCATAGTTCCCTAAAAAGTTTTTATCTAAGGGAAAGAAAAAAAAAACCTAAAAGCACGAAATCAGAGAACCAGCTCTTGAAACTGAAAGAAAAAGCATCATCTTGCACTAACTTTAGCTTTGATTTTGTTCAAAATGACCAGCACCCTAACACCATCTTATATTTATATTAGGCTCAATGTCTTCTTATAAAAAGCAAGACTGCACGTGAGAAGAAAAAAAGAAAACAATGTTTTAACTATTGATTCACACTTCTAAGAAGAAAAGAGACATGTAACACCATGATATTTGAAGCACAGGTAATGACTTCTGCATCTACAGCTAGACAGTGTCGCTACTACAGCCCAACTACAACAAACATTACCAACATAAAACTAAACTACTATATAGTAATTAATGAATATTTCTGAATTGTTTTCCTTCCAGTTTTGTAAGTCTGGTAATACATAAAGGCTTTTTGGAATTCACTGCAAAGAAACAAGCAGCTTCCACAAACTGCATTTAGTTTGTTTTGTCAGCACCTCTGCTTCAGGAAGAGTCAGCATTGACAGCTCTAGATGCAATCAACTTGTGAAGACCTGTATGAACTGAGCTAAGATCTAGCAAGGTTTATAATACCTTCCCTGTAAAAGCAACCCTCAGTGGTACAAAGCACTCGTTAATTGTAAGCCTACATTGAAGAATTCCGGAAGAAGAACACATGTGGTGTTATACAGTGCTCAGTGCAGAACCCAAGCCTGCAGAAGCCACGCTGCGCAACAAGACAAACCCCACCAGGGCAACCTTCCAGCGCCTAAGGAGCGCTGACCTGCGAGCAGAGGAGACCTCACTTCCACGGCGCCAACGGCCGGGCCGCTCAGGGCGCGCGGCTGCGGGGTGACGGGCGCGGGCAGGTCGCCCATCAGGAAGCCGGGCAGGAACTGAGCGCTGGTGCCCGGCTTGGGGGACGTGGGGGAGCCCAGCGTCATCGGCTCCGCACCTGGGACAACGAGAAAGAAAGCAGTGAGGAGACGTTCTAGCCTATTCTATAAAAGGAGTGAAAGAACGAGCAGTGCCACACTGCTTCTGAGAGCAGTTTCCTTAAAGGTGTTTCCTACGTACATGAAACCCCGCCGAGCCCAGGCTCCCTCCCTCGCCCGCCTCACCGCTGCCCACCCGACTCCGCAGCTGAGGCCCGCATGGCCGCCGGGCTCGCCGTGGCCCGGGCCGGTGGCTGGGGGCGGCGGCGCGGGGAAGCGCCGGGCCGAGTCCACCTCACGGCCGAGCAGCGCTAAGCGCTGAGGCGCCTCGCGCCGCCCAACGGCCCGGCACGCGCCCGATCGCTACGCGCGCGACGGAGCAGCGCCGAAGGGAGCGCAGCTGAGGGAGCGAGGGGACGGGGGCGTAGCCCGCGGCGCGGCTCACCGGCGGGAGGCGGCTCCATGGCGAAGCCGGCCATGCGGGCGGCGGGAAGGGGCGGCAGCCGCTCCGCCGGGCGCTTTCAAACGGGACGGAACTTCCTCCTACGTCACTTCCGCCGTCGCCATCTTGTGGCGGGCGGAGGTGCTAGGGGTGGCCCTGCAGTACCCGCCGTACTAGTGCTGCGGCTGAGCGCCAGTGGGAGGGGTGCGGGTCGTGACCCGCGTCCACGCCTAAATGGAAGCGCAGTGATCAATTTCCTTCGGAAATGCGGAAATAAAGACCAGGGAATAGTAAACAGATTTCACATATTGTTCATTTAAAACCACAGCTATCCACACCGTTTATTTTGTTTTATTGTAAGTTAATGTATCCAACCATTTAGAAGTGGCACGAAGGCCACAAAAATACAGCAGATTCTGTATTTTTTTCTAAACACACCATTTTACAACACTTAATCTAGTCTGAGATCTGTCAGTAGGGTGACAAGAAAAATAAACCAAGCACCTATCCTACGATGTGTGTTCTTTATACACTGTGGAACGGAGTGAGGGAGCATCAAGGGAGGGGAGTGAACCAAAAGAGTTTGAGATATGAAAAATGTTTGTAACAACCTATCTGTTCTGAATTGATCTAAAAAAAAAAAAAAAAAAAAAGAAACAGCAACAACAAAACCCTGACAGCTTGCTTCCTAGCACTTTGAAAACATCATGTTAGTGTACTTCCAGTTGCTGCTTGATGGGAAACAGGAGAAAGAAGTGAGGCATTAAAGCATCCTATACCTTTTTACTTCCATCAAAAGACTATCTGCTTTATTTTTTTCTTATATATATTTACCGGCTGGCTAGCCCATAAAATTCTATAAAATCCTCCTTAGTTTCAACATTGATTTAAGACTTAAGACCCAATAGCAAGGTACTTTGTTATATGAACATCTTATTATCTAGGTTCCACAACCAGCTAGAACGTGTAAAGATTTGGTTAAGCATGAAAATAAACTTGGATTATAAAGTTACCCTGCTACCTTTTTACTTCCTCTCTGTATTGCCTGCATTCTCCGATGGTTCAATAAAAAAATTGTTCTGTTTTTTTTCCTCACTACAGCAAGAAAAGATGAACTTTATCTCATTGCTCTAGGGAGAACTTTCTCTTGGGTAAGTAATCTGTGAAGTCAGTGGATTACCATTTGGCCTCTATACCAGATGCTGAAAAATGGGAGTGTAAGGGTGAACATAAGAAAAAAAATAACGTAGTGAAAGATTTTAAGGTGCACCTGTGGAAGAGGACTGCAAAACGAGAGACAAAAGTACATCCAACATCTGGTACTGTAAAGTCAGAACAGATTGTTTCACTTCTCCCTTTTGATCAGTCGTGATCGTTTATGCTTCCATTTGCCTTTATATTCTGCTCTTGGTACTTGTGGAGCTGCTCCATGAAGCCAGGATTGGGACAAATAGCAGGCCTTGCATTTTTTACCAAGGAAAAGGCTGAAGCAAAACTCAGTCTTTCTGAATTCATTAGAAAACCGATGACTATTGCTGCTGCACGGGAGACTCCTGCATTACAGTGGACCAGGACCACACCATCCTTCAAGAAACAAATGAAACATTAGTTGGGACATTCATTAAGTAGATAGAAACAAGAAACTTTATGGCAAAGAAACTTGATTTACAATTTATTATGATTTATTGAAAGCTCCTTGCTGAGCTCAAAGCAAATATATACATAAATAAATACCTCCAAACATAGATACGTAAGCCCCATACTAAATATTTTTTCCAACCAAGGCCACTTTATGATTAGCAGATACTTCACACCTAACTAATGCTTCAGAACAAAAAACTGTTCTCTGTCCCCTTCTCCAAGTCCTTCAAGTAGCTTCCTCGTATAAACACCAAGACACTTGATCTACTTGGGTGCTAACTTTAAAATTTATTTTATTGGAAATACGGAAAGGAACTTGACTGTATGTTGTCACCAGGTTAAAAACACAGAAAGGCAGCAAACAGCTAGGCACAGAGGCAGATATTAGAACATCCTGTAGTTTCAGTTGCATGCTTCTTGCATACTCTGGACTTCTTCATTTAAATTCTGGTTAAGCAGGATCATGCATAGGAACACAAAAATCAGAAAAGATATTGTATGATTTGCAATAAATCTCTATATATAAGTCATATATATATATAAGTCTATATTCTAGACTTAAACAGTGTTCTGTCTGTCCTTAACATGCACAAATTATTAAATGGACATTTTACTCAGGAAAAAAAAAACTACAGGGCTGCAAGAACCTTATGACTTAGGTCACAGACCTGGAAGTTCCAATTACCTGATGTATTAATACACACACAGAGCAGAAAATGATTCCTGCTCCAAAAATATTCCAACCTAAATAAAAAGACAAAGAAGTATGAAATTGAGTTGCATCATCCTCACTGATCACAATACCACCTTTTCTTTTTTTTTTTTTCCTCCAATGGAAATCACATCCCCTTCCCATTGTCTGTTGGAAACTGTCATCTTCATTTCCTTCCTCACACTTACTCCACAGAGTAGACTTGAAAATATGGGCAATAATATTAAACCAAATATAATACCGAGCACATTTTTTTCCTTGCTAAAATCCATTGCTAATTTATACAAAGATGAATTTGGCATATAATGCTTAACTAATTTTACATTAGATATGAGCAATATGATTTGACATGAGTCACCTAACATGTAATGGAAAATCTGCCTCCCAATTTGCAGCCCAGAAAATGAGGTGAGCTCTTATCAGTATCAGCATTTGTACCACCATGTCTGCAGACTCAAGCAGTTAACAA
The DNA here is from genome assembly GCF_002078875.1 of Numida meleagris. Taxonomy (NCBI): domain Eukaryota; kingdom Metazoa; phylum Chordata; class Aves; order Galliformes; family Numididae; genus Numida; species Numida meleagris. The sequence continues at coordinate 39,095,609 of NC_034413.1, read as the reverse complement.
GTGTTAGAAAACTTGATCCTGTTACAAGTAACAACTGTCAGTGACTTTCACAACAATGCACACTTTTTTTTACTTCTATAATTTAAGCACTGCTCCTCTTTAAGTTAACCACATTCTGGTAACAATTTCTTATATTTCCAGCGCTTTCTCATCACTGAATATCTCTCCCTCCCCCACCTCAGGAGATGAAACAGCAATGTCTCTTTGTAATTACTTACACAAAATAGCACTTCATGATACACCTCATCATAATGTCTTTTAACATTGACTTGAAAAAGCAAACAGTATTATGCAGAGAAAGATCTGTGTGTTTTTTAATTAATTATATGCTTCATTAACTAATTAATCTTGGAGAACACCTATTCCATCAAGTACCTGATCTTTAGTTCAACTTTTCCATTACAAAATTTCTAATACCGCTGGGAGAGAAAAAAAAAAAAAAAAAAAAAAAAAAGGAAAACTCCCTAGTTTACAAAATAGTAACTGGAACCAGAGGCAGAAAGCAACATTGTGGAGTTATGAATGGCAAGTCTCATTTTGAAATGAAGTGGAAACAGTAACAAGAAACCTTGATAAGGTCATTAAGTGATAATGTGTATCACATAGCTTGTAAATGATAAATGAGAGAAGGAAAGAACATTGTGTGACACAAAGCAAACTGGGGCAAGATTATCTTCTTTTATCTCAAACTGTGTAAATAATGAATATGGTAGAAATAGTCAAATAATGTACAACAATGTCTAGATGTCAGGTCATAGTGTCAACGCTACCACTGATATAAATTAAACAGTAAGGCCAAGTTTAACAAATAGGAGTCATCCCTCTTGTTTTATATGTAGAGCTGCTAAGCAACCCCAAACATAGTTCAGTCATCCTATTTGCTATGTGATGTCTTTTTCAGGACTTTTATCAGCAGTTAAAATCACTGGTTGGCCTTGAGCCTACTAACTCATTCTCTGATAGTCTTGGTACGTAACTGTATATGGATTCATGGTTTTTGACAGAAGAAGCTGTTTAGATTTGAAATAAGGTAATAAATTATACTGTATAGATATACTGTACCTGGATCTTGGCTTTCTCAATAAACTCAAAACATTCTGGGAAATAGGAGGTGATATCAGTTTCTGGGAGGTCCAAAATAGATATAGTCTTGTATATAAAGTCATTAAGGAAGGCATTTTGGACTCCATATGCCACATTTAGAATATGTGTAACCTAAGTTAAAAAAAAAAAATCTGAAGACAGCAAGCAAAATAAGCAGTAACAAAGTAAATTATTCTTTAGACACAGATTGTAACTTACACAACCACATTGTTCAGTTTTATGTGCTATCTATGGTGGGCTTTTTTCCAAATTATACCTTGAGTTAAAATATAGTACAACATGAAAATATTGCTAATTGTTTGTTTGCTTAACTAAAACAAACCAGCAATTCTCATTAGGGCAGCAGAGGTATTTCAAGCGGCTACCTTCATATCTCCTAAATATTTTTCAAGTTATAGCTTTCCTTTATTTAAGGTCAGATCGTGTTGTGTATTCAAGATCCAGTTCAGTTTACAAGCAGGAAGCAGATAGTTCATCACCGCAGTTTAGACAACTCATGATGGAACACAACTTCTGTTTCATAGCACAGAGACACACTACCCAAAAAAAAAAAAGAATAAACATTAATTTGTCAGATACAGTAAGAAATTTGTTAGCTACACTGGATTTCATAGCCAACATATTGCCAAGAATTTTCAAGTGCCCACTCAGTTAGGGTGGTGAGGCACTGGTCCAGGTTGCCCAGAGATGTGGATGCACCATCCGTTGAGACATTCAAGATCAGGCTGGATCAGGTGTGGAGCAGCCTGGTCAAGCTGTAGGTGTCCCTGTTCATTGCAGAGGAGTTAGACTAGATGGCCTTTAAGGGTCCCTTCCAACTCAAACCGTTCTATGATTCTGTAGTACCTTGATGGTGATGGTTAACGTCTCCATGGTGAGCATGACAGTGAGGAAGACCTGCTGTCTGAGGAAGGTCACTGGCACTAGACCTGTCAGACAGTCTGGTCAGTAAGCTTTAAACTTCCTGCTACAAACCATGTGCTTGAAGAGCTTTCTTTTCCCTCTCATGACAAGGGAGAGGAAAGGAAAAGATCTGTGCTCACCCAAACACACAGACTGAAGGAAGGATTTTCAGCAGAAAAGGGAACTGCCAACACATAGATGGAAAATGGAAAGCAGTGGGACAACACAAATCACCCAGTAACTCCCTAAATTTAAAGCCTGCCACAACCCATCAGCCTAACATTTGTGCTGCTGAGGTACCCACACTGCTTACTGGAGCATGAGGATCCCCGAGTAAACTATACCTGTGCTTGGCAGAAGAGACCAAGTCTGGCCTCCTGCCACCTCAACTCCACTCAAGCCATGGCCAGCTTGGATTGTTTTCATTTACAGGGAACTGATGTTTAGATAGCAACAGCCACCAGAGCAGTACGCTCCCTGTCCCCTACAACTTCCTACAGACCTTATCATCCCCTCACTCTGATGGAGAAGGGTAGAAGCGCCAGAGCTGAGGACAGCCTTGGAGCTGCTGCCTTTCCTCCCTCGGCCCCACGGGCACATAGCTCTGGTTCTGCTCAGCGCCTGACACCTGGACAGAGGGCAACGCAGGGATCCGCTGCGTGAAACAGGCCTGAGCAGTGACATGTTCCAGCTCCTTGCAAAGCCCTCAGACATCCTGCACACGGAGCAGCTGCAACACTGTTATTTCCCTTAACATCACTCGAAAATATTTTAGCCTTGAAGAACAAAACCCACACAAAATCAGCATGCCATACACGCTGGGGCGTTACCTTATGCTTCCTAAGGGTCTCTAGATCGTGTGCAGCATCCTGCGACCCTGAGGAGAGAGCAACCCGTTGCAGGGCGCGCCCCGTGGCGCAGCGCGGCCCCGCCGCCCGCCTCACTCACCCAGCAGCAGCCAGGGCCGCGCGGCGCCGACCTGCAGGTCACAGCTCAGGTCCTGCACGAAGCCGCCGCCGGGAGCCGCCTCCGCCTCCTCCTCCACCTGCAGGCAGGCGCCCCGCCACGTCTCGATGACCCTCCGGCCCGTCAGCGTCGTCACCCGCGTGCGCTGCTTCCGCAGGTTGGCCCTGGAGAAACTCCTGATCTCCTCAGCGAGGGAGTGCATGGCACAGCCGGCTGCCCGCTGCCGCCTGTTCTCGCGGACGGGGCGGCCCTGCCGGCTGCCGGCCCCCTGAGGGCGGCGCTTGGGCACGCAGCCGCGCGGGGGCGGATACGGCCTTGAGGAGGCGACGAAGGACGCGCGTCCCTCCCTGCCGCACTCTGGGAGGCGGGCGTCTCAGGCAGCTCCTGCCATAAATACACGGCTGTTTCCTTGAACGATCTTTCTTGTCAGTTCATGGAATAAAGGCTTATTAATTACTACGGCTCATCATCCCCCCTGATATTAAAATATCCTAAAACATGCGTGTGCTGGCGGGCTGTGTTGGCTCTGAAAGGATCCTTCCGCATAGTCTGCTACAGAACCAAACCGGGCATTGTAGTTCCATATAAAGAAGCCTACGAATGCAGCTCAAGAAGTAGAGGATAGTGTTGGGAGCTCCAAGGCTGTGAGTTAGTTTGGGGTGTGCCAGAAGCAGTTTTCACACAGGAATTAAGTTATAAAATCAGCTTCATCTGAAAAAGGCAGAATGCTGCTGTGTTTGGGAAAGCAAGAGTGAAAACCAAGAGATAAAGCCAAGCAGAAGGGTCAGGACAGGGACAGGAGCATAGAGCGGAGATCAGGGTAACAGAGGTGCCAAACAGAAGGCTCAAGGACTAAACATAACTTTAAACAATCACTTTCTGCAACCTAAAGTACTTTCTAAGTACAAGCAAGAGATTGTGTAATATCCTGCATGACAGAAGTGTATTTAATAGCCCCTTTGAAAGTGAGCTGTGCCTTATAGCAGCTACCTTAAAATAATAATGATTTACAAGATGAATTTTTTTCCGAGGTCTGGTAGATAATTTTGATGAAATAGATCAGCTGAAAGCAATGAAGGTCTGGGGGTAAGTGGGGAATCACATGCTATTTCACAGCATACAATTTCAAGATGCATTTGTTTGCTACAGCTGCCCCTGAGAAACAGTGAAAGACCAAGAGCTGTAGAGTATCAAATACGAGTGCAGAGAGCCTCTTATGTCAGGCAGCTTGGCAAGGCCCGAGCAAAATTTGGTTGCAGTCCAGACTCAGAAGCCTGCATCTGGAGTAGCAGGGTTATAGGTTGTGCCTCGTAGTTTACTTCTGCACCCCACAAGTGCAGGCCACATTGTGTAAGAGTCTGCAAGACTAAGCTCTGACTGATATGCAATATTCCTAAAGCTAAAAGATAATAATGTAGTTAATACAATTATGTATTGTTCCTTGACATCTGAGGAAGACTGCAGTATGCGTGGACACAGAAAAGGAGCTGGTTTCAGAGTAACTGATTCAACTTTTACCAGGAATGTTTGTCATTGCCATAACTACCCTAACCACCAGGGGCCACTGCTGGACACTAAATCTGTGCTGTTATTTGTGAAATGCAAGTACTCCTCTGATGTTTATGGAGGAATTTATATAATATTAATTACTGCGTCAGTGTTGTAAGCACACTGAATATTAACAAACCTAGATATTAACAAACACTATTTTTTTTGGCATGCAGGCATTTACATATTGCTGTCTCGTTGTTCATACTCTATATTACAAGATAGAATAAAAGATTGTGAGATTGGAGTTTTAAACTGGGATCTCGTTTCACAGGTGAACACTTTCTCTTAAACTGTTTTTTGAAGATAGAAAACTTCTCTAAAGATATGGCAGGAGTTGGATACTGTCTCCCCTTTGTTGGCTGAGTGTATTTATGGTATTGCTGAATCTTCAGATCTTGAATAAGCTCTCTACCAATGCATTTGCTGTAGAGTTTTAAGCTGTCTTTAAGTTCACAGTTCTGTTCTCTGTCAAGAAATTCAGCAGAACCTGTTCTAATATTTGTTGGATAGAAAACATATAAATGCCAATTGTTACAGAAAACACCTTGTAACATTCAGGAAGCCCGTATGACAACATCATCTCTCTGCTGTATTTACTTCCTTCCAATATGCATTCTGGCATAGATACTGCTCTTACTCATCTATGCAAAAGAGCCAGATTCCATCAGAAATGTTAATCAGACATTCCAGATAGCTGACTTTGAGAAACCAGCCTTGTACTCTGAAGAATGTTCACGGTAGAGGGTTGAACTTGATTGCAAAATGCACCAAAAATTGACGGTAGATTGCTTATGTCAATAATTTAACTGAGAATGAAACACCAAATAGTATGCTATTCATATTACATTTCAAACTGAAATAACTAGATATTTTTGAGGACTGTCATGAGAGAAATGAGGCAAAAATCAAAATATTGTTAGTTAATTTCTAACTAACAATAGAAGCCTCTGCTGTAGTGTGGAAGTTCATTAGCTGAAAATAAATGAGAAGTTGAAAATAACTGTGTGTACCAGTTGGTCACAGGATGACTGTGAATCACAAATGTACCGTGGTGATGAGAAAGGCAAGCGTGACCATAGAATGCATCAGGAGGTAATTAGAGTAGAAAGGGGGAAATAATAATGCTATTTTATGAGGTTCTAATAAGCCTTTTCTGGAATGCATTGTGCTATTTGGAGATGATAATATTCAAGAAAGAAATCTGAAACAAGTGCAAGGAGTAGCTTAGATCTTAAATCATAGTGCATGTGTTCAACATTTGATGAAGCGCTTGGTGGTACATGGTCCCCTTGGGACAGGCAAGTCATGTCCATACTGACTTGTACAGCACAACCCTCTGGCATAATAGGTATTTCCCTACTGTTTGTGCCACTGCATACATTGGCACTTCCAGCAATGACTTCCCTGCCTCGTACACTCCAGAATTGTGTGCCTCACACAGTGTAGAGACTCTGGTGCTGAGTCTCAGTTTCAGCTTTGCAAAGGTGTCAAGAAATGATGCCTACTCCTGCTGCCCTTACTATTGCAGAAGGAGCTAGCAGTTTGGAGGAACAAGGTCAGAAGCATTCACAACCTAAGCAGTATGAAAAGATGGCACAAAGCAGGATGCCTAGACTGTTACAGGCTAGAGGAATAAAATGCCATATTTCTCTTCAGAGGCATTTGTTTTGTACACATACGTGTCCTGTGCCTCATGTAGAGAAGTTTTGACTGACAGACAGCTGCTCATTTGTTCTTATCCATTTGTTTTCATCTTTAAGACTTGTTATGAATAGAAATGGATCTACATCTGATTGGAATGAAAAGAATTTTCTAGAAGAAAACTAGGGTCCCAGCAAAGTGTAAGTGATGTCATTCAAGAATGAACTGTCCTCCAGCCCAGCTGTGTACTTTTGTCCCACATCATGAAGGAAGGTGCAGATACTCCCTGCTTTGTCTTGGTATCCAGTAACATACCTGAAAACTCTGGGAAGTGTGAAACACATGAAATAAAAAAGCAACTGAAGTGTAGACAAAAGTTTGAAATTACATTTCATAGGGAAGAATGAATTTGTAGTAAGGATACTTCTGGAACTGGGTGTTGTAAAGGGTGATAACCCTGCTAGAATTGTCCTTTTTTGTGCATTGAGATCACATCACTGAGGTGAGATGTACAGGCCTAAGAAACTAAGCTTGCCAATTATTACAGGGTATTTTTCCTAGGATCACAGGAAGGAAGGTGGACGGTAGGGTGGATTGGTAAGCTGGCCATCTTACTCTGACAACGCACTTATGAAAGCCCATTTCATGCTGCAAGACTGCAAACAATCAGAGACACTTCTTTCTAATAATCTTGGCTACGGCTGTTGACCTACTCCAAATACTATCTTCTATCCCTGGCATGAAGGTAGGCAGCTTCACTTTATGTTATTTATTCAAGCGGTTTGCCAGTTCTTGCTAGCTTGAACCAGTGGTGCTCCCCTTGGGATGTCTCCACATGGTGCTGCAGGGAAATTTCCCCAGAAGAAAAGCCATGGTCATTATCAAATCAGGGCTCTAGAAACACTTATCTAGGCATTCCTCTCTGTTCTCACCACACTTTGTGAGCAATCCACACACATGAGCAGGCTGAATCACTGATGTAGAGATGTGTATTTTTATAATGTGTCAGAAATCGTGCTGAATAATGAGCACTGAGGAATGGAGCAGACTGCAGAACTGAAGTGTTTAAAGCATACCGAGTACTCCTTGAGACCTGGTGTGAGGAAGATCTGGCACAACTTCTGTCTATACATACTTAAAACAAGTAGAATCTGCATTCCACTCCCACTTATACTCAAGTTTCTTTTGCAGAAGCTCTTCATCTTGGTTTGCTGCAGTCTTTTATGAGCTAAGATAAGCATATAAAGACCATGTTTTCATAAACCTTGGAGTAAACCAGTTTGTGGCAGTGGAGATACAAAGTTAAACTGGGAAAGGGGCAGTCTATTAGTCAACTGGGAAAGGGGGAGTCTAGAAAAACATGACTTATCGTAACAAAGATGTCCACATCCAAAATACCTTGCATTCTTGCTAGCTGCTGTGCAAATGAGTGATAGTTAATTATACAGGGAGCACAGACTATCAGTCACTAGGGCAGATATTCTCCACCAGTTGATCTACAGAAGTCCCTTCCCACCTCAGCCTCAGCCATTCTGTGCATCTGTGCGAATCTATATTTTAAGAATACCTTCACTGAAGAAAAAGTGACTTAAGAGAAATGAACTTTGCAGTATGTCCTGAAAAGAATCTGTAGGGTTCAGGACCTTCGCAAAGAGAAGAGAAAAACTGAGCTTTTCAAGAGAAAAAAAGTTAAATGAACTTCTGTAATATTTTTGATTCCTTTGAAAGCCAAAACACAGTTTTCTTTAGTTTGTTATTACAGTTAAAAAAAAAAATAAAAAAAAGCAAGTTAAAAAGGTAAAATTATTTTTCAATGGCTGAACACTAGACCACTCAGAATTTCTTGTTTTACCAGAACACTCAAAAGAGCAACTTCCATTCCATGCTTCAGCTTTTCACAGCCTACTTCTGCATGAAAGCATTTGATCTTTCTCCTTGCCTTGTTTTTGTGCAGTTTTATTTCAGTTAGCATTAAAAGACATGTGAGCTGCTGTAGACTGTAAGTCCCCAAAGGTTTCTCTGCCAGCAAAGGCCAAGCCTACAGTCTGGAAAGTCAAATCAAAGTTAATTTCACAGTTCTTGTTGCATCTTATGTGTAGGTTTTGCTTCTGTGTAGTTCCACAGGCGTAACAGAATATTAATATTAGGGTTTATTGGATGCATTACAAGTTTTTCTAGCTTCAGAGTTCAGCAGGGGAACCATTACAGCTTCTAGTTGTATTTGACGTGAGGATCAAAACCCAAATGCAGTAGGAGAATTATCTTGTAGCTAGTCAGCCATGGAAGTAGAACCTGTTCTTACTGTTCACCTTTAAGAGATGTCTTCTATAAGTAGGGGTTAAGGTCAAGGGGAATACATGTGAGCATAGCATCTCACTTCCTACTAAAATAAAACTGGAAGATATGGCTTTTCTGCATGTCCTTTCCTTGCCTTAACATATTGCTAATATTGCGTCGTGCTTGTATGCTCATGTGTGGGAGGAAGTTCCCTGCAGGCAGAGAAGGAAAATGAAGTTATCTGTACCCTATCTCATTCTACATCTATAGCTTGATCCAGCCAGAGCCACTAATGAGGAGAAATCTAATTTTTCTTTTCCTCTCAAAATATAAATATATTCAAGCAGGAGTGGGCCTAAATTATTCCTCTATTTTCCCGCGTACAAGACACTGTTAAGCTAAATGAGCCTTTGCTATAAATTTTCATGGGTTCAGAAAGCAATGGACACATTCACAGAAGAGTGGATCAGCACCTATATGACATGTAAGATGGTGTCTCTGTTTCACAAAGCCCCAGAGCCACGGACTGTAGGGAATCTGAGAGTGTAGTTTGCAGAAGCACAGATACACAATTTGTGCTTACATTCTTCCTTAGGGCTCCATTCTTTGGGCCATGGGTGAGATATAGGGTATTGACCTGTATGGATTTTTGGTCTGAGCAAGTTCATGTGTTCTAATTTTCTTTCTTAAAATCACTTAATATTTTAATTACTTAAGACTCCTGACCCCAGAGATTATTTCTGTGAATTATAGAGAACATAAATCACAGATGGCAAAGTAAAGCCCTTCTAGTCAACAGTGTTGATTGGATAAAAAATTCCATCATAACTAAATTTGTATGGTGGTATTGCTTGTGTCAGCAAAGAAAGTAATACTGCTGGGATTTATTGTCTTTATGGGGACTGAGATAGATATATCTGTCAATATTTTAGGGGCAGCTGAAAGTTTCTCAAAACCAAGGCTTCAAAAACGTGAAGAGAAGTAATAAAACTTAAAGGAAAGACATTTCTAGAAAGAGTTGACGCTTTGGAATACACACATGGACTCACAGCTTGAAAAAAAACGAATTATTTTTGCTATATTGCAAGAATGATCCAGATTGACCTAAGCGATCTCTTACAATGCATGTAATGTTTTTCTTTCATTCTTCAACAAGCAGACAAGTTGAAAGGTCAAGATTTTCTTTTTTGTCATTGTTTCTTTTTTGACATGCCTTCTCTTTGAGTATTTCAGGAAAAAAAAAAAAAGAAAAAGCACAGTATCATTTTGTTACTCTGCACTTCATCTTATTTAATTATGATTTAAAGTAACCAAAGGCTCCCATTCTGTTTTCTCGTGAAAATACATAAATAAGTAAATAAAATTATTATGTCTAAAAATTCAAGGTGAAATAGAAATATTTTCTGATTTACTTTAGAAAAAGTCGTAATTCATTTAGTCTTAGACTAATGGTAGAAAATTAAAGATTTGGAAATCAATATGGATACATTTGAAATAATTTACTACTTTGACAAAATCTTAATTAGGAAGATTTCTTACCCTTGACGCTATCTTGTCAAAACAAGTCACAACAGTTTTTCCCTTTCTTCCTGGGTTTCCCCCACATCTTTTAACCACATTTTCAAAATCACCCAAAGATTTATTTGAATGTGAAAGAAATCCATCAAATTTGATTGATAAGAAAGTGTCCCACCAAACAGGCTGTTTCGTATTTTGAGCACAAGCAGTCACTCTTTCATGAGAAATATTTAGAGTTCTTGGTTTTACCTTAATTTCAAAACTTCACGATGTTTTGTAAGATTGAATAGCTTTCTTCTATTTAACCCTAAGCTTTGAACTTCATTAGTTAGTTCTCCATGTGTATGGATTCACACTGCATACTAGATAGTCTGTCATATCTATCACAGTATTGTTTTCACTTCAGTTTTAAGTTGTGTATTTCTGTGTTGTGTGAAACAAGTGTTATGTTTTCTATACCCTCAAGTGATTCATATTTTTGTAAAATGCAGAAAACATTACAGATGGAAATGCAGAGGATAGCTGTCACAGGTTTTACATTTTTTTTCCCTGGTTTGACATAGAACATGGGTGTGACAACTTGGGTGATGCTGGTGTCATCTTCCACTAGCTTGCTTTTCTCCACACACTTTTTTTTTTTCTATAAAAAGCCACTATTGGACTGTTCTGTCATATGTAAACCTGAGACTTTTAAAGAGAACAGTGCAGCTTGATTTTTACTACAGTCAGTATTCAAGGTCCCCACTGGTTGGTAAACATGATTCCTAGCAACAGTGGGGGATAACACTTCCTTTTCTGTCTGTTCCTTGACTAAAGTTTTCCTGTCCTAAATCTAAGGTAAGTTTAATGCAGAGAGCTTCTTCCTTGATCTTCAGATAGACCATAAGAGCTACTGTATTTAAAGGCGTATGTGCTATTCCCCAGCATTCCCATGGGGCAAGTGGGGAGACAAAGAAACCTGTAACAGGTTATTTTTGTACAGTTACAAATGTAGGCACACATTAGCCCATGGTGCTACTCCATTTGTCTAGGACAGAAGTGTAACAAAGCCTAAAGACAGCAGGTCAGAGCATGAGATTCTATGTGCTTGTCAGAGAAGGCTCTGTAGATAGACCAAGATACAGGAAAATGTCTGTGGTGCCAGTGGGAGCCCCACAGCTGTTGTGTGTAGAACTACCTTGACAGGTTCTGTTTGATTAGCTGGCATCTGTATTCCAGCAACAACTCACTAGTGTCTGACCTCATCCCAGGTTCAAACAGGATGGAGATTGTTCTTTGCAAGCTGATTGCTTTTGACTTACTCTAGTCAGTGGCCAGTTACTTCAGTCTAGCTCATCTTTATTGTAAAGATTAGGCATTGTCTCTATTCGGTAGCTGCATGGACATCTCAGAGATTGCTTTTGGTTCCTCTTGACTTTGTAGTCTGTAAGGAAACTGCAAGTAAAATATGTTTTCTATTAGGTGGACTCCTAATCCAGTGCCCTTTCTGGTTGCAGAATTTACCAGGGTGTATTTAAAACTGGTGATGTAACCTCTACCTAGAAACCTAACTTAAGGTCTACGCCCATAGCAGATCAGGACCTTAATTTGGTTGGGTGACTCATTCTGACAGGCCTCCTAAGCTTTGTTTAACATTCAGAGAGAAAACTCTTTAATCTTTTTGTTCAGTGAGTTCTGCAAGAACCAACTGTAACCCAAACCCTGAAACCATACTATTAGACCTAAGGCTGGCATTTTGAGCCCAACTTTGTTCCAGAAGTAACCAGGGCTTCATGCTGAAGCAAGCCCAATCCCAAACCAAACCTTCCTGATTTCCTTCTATCTAGCCATACTGATAGCTCACACATAACCAGTTTTCTTCCTGCTGCCACAGACTACTGTAGCTTCCAGACTGACATTTGACTGGCCATTAATTACTGGTAAATCATGGACCTGGGACACGCTGAGAAAGTCAGCTCTCACATGTTACTAACATCCTGCGCCTCTACTGATTAAGGCTCATTGGCATAGTGTAGGACTAAGTGTTCTGGAGCAGGCTTGTTATACTTGTCCTTCCAGTATGAGCAGAAGTGCTCGTGCATTCTCAAACCAGCAGGTTTCTGGAGTGCGTTCGAGAATAGCTGCTGCAGTATTCTTCACCATTTTCAAACCAGTTCTGCACATCTCTTTCATGTTCTCCTTAGAGTTCAAAGGCCTAGGATCTCTGAGCAACTGGATGTACGTCATATACAGCCTTAGCAATTAGAACTTACTGAGATGTGCAAAAAACTGAGCAAGGAGCAGACACACATCTGAACTCAGATGTTAATGACAGAATAAATTAAAATAAAGTCCAAATAGTTACTAAAAGAGGATAAAAGGGGACATGGAAAACTGCAGACATGGTAACTTCCTGAGAATTTAAAGAATGAAAAAGTTTGGGATTCATCAGAGAAATTAGAGATTGAAATATAATGAGTCTATGTCAGCTTGTTTTAGTGAGGGTGACAGGCCTTTTTGAATCTCTGTCCTCTCTGAACAAACGCCTATCTGATAAAGACAATCGCATTTGTTTAATGCTATTTATTATTTTATAGGTGATTTAAACAATGGTATAGACTTTGTATGGTGAAGTTTGCAGCATATGTGCCTTTAGATGCAAGATTAACATTAAATTAAGTATTGCTGACAAATAAATACTCTGACATGAGCTAATTGGGATTATGGTGGTGATGATTTAAAAATTCTAGTTGGTTCAGAGAACAGTTTGGTTTTGCTTTGACTTCTGCTTGAAAAGGAGATATTGAACAAAAGGAGTCTGTGTAAGAATTGCTTTTTGGGCTCTGCTGGCTGAATTGGCAGAAGCCTGGCAGTGGATCATGCTAGATCACTTGTCGTCAGCTCCTGATGGCCGCCATTTCACTGCAGTCGCGAGTTTTGAAATAGTCCCCAAGTCAGAAGTTAAACCAAGAACAAAATGCAGACAGGCAAGGAAATCTATGGGGAGAAGTCTAAGTTAGAAGGATAGCAAGGACCTAGATGACAGTCCAGTCTGCTCTGCAGTAGTGAATGGATCATTGCATGTTTAAGGTAGTAGTGCTAGAGAAGTATACAGACAATTTACATGCTTTGCAAAACACCAGATGTAGTTGGTGCATACGGAGCTACTTGACATGGTGATTCTCCTTCTCAAGTTCTCAAATGAAGTTTTCATTACTGAAAAGCCCCTTGGTGAATTGTACTATTAAACCCTGAAGTGAATAGAAAGTTGGCTTTAAAAGGTTCAGAGCTGAGCACAAACCGAATCTAAAATGTTTGGAACTTACCCTAAGCTTTTACTTATGAAATGAATATAGTAAGCCATTTGAATGTGAATCATTAATAAAAAGTCAAGCAAACAGCTGTGTTTTTAAAATAATTGTTAGCCTTATTTTTCCCTTCCCTTTAGTTTTGCCACACCTGTAAGAGCTACGCTGTTACTGACAAAGCTTTTATAGCTCCTATGTTGGTGTGCCTGCTGCTAGACTGGTGAGCTCAAGTTGTACAACACAGACATATTTTTGTAATCCAACATGCAATAGAACTTCCTGCTGAAAACCTGTACATATGCAGCCAGCAGCTTCTGCAAAAGGCTCCTGCAAATCTAGTATGACGTGAGCTTTACTGTACAGCCATTAAAAGCGATGAAAAATCCTGCTGACTTCTTAAGCATGTACAACCACATTAACTAAGTTTGATCTTGGTAACATCTGCTTTCTGTACCTGTGATTTCTCCATTCACATAGAGAGAAGGTTTTGGAGTTGTTTTTCTTTTTGATGCAGCCTCTATGAAACACAACTTTTCAGCTATATCCTATCTTCCCTAGCAGATGTGCACATTTTCCGTCTCTAATAAGCAGTGAAGTGTTTAGAAGCAAGAGGAAAAAAGCATGCTTTGTAGTTCCAAACTTAAAACCAGTCCTGACACTCAGATCAGTGAGATGCTGCCAATTATGTGATGAGCAGCATCTTGTGTCTGCGTGGGCAGTAACATCGTCTGTCACGGAGTTTTGAACTCGCCTTTCACATCTTTGTCTAGCAGAGCTGAGATACACCTCCTTCTTCTAATCAGCACCTTGCTGAAAAAGCCTTGCTCTGCCGAGGCTCGTAAGGGACACTCTGGTCTATTTTGCCAGGCTTCACTAAGAGTTTATTTTTCATTGGAATGTATCTGCCTGAATATTAATAGACCAACTAACCATGCTACAGCGATAATTCAGATAATATTCTGTTTAGTATTAGGTCTGTACAGCTGCAAGGTAGTAAAAATTCCTTGCATCAGAGATTCTTGCTTACTGATACTTCTCCTTTCCCTCTTGCAATATTCAATCTGTTCTCAAGAAATGCAGCTTATTCTGCACCATTTGCATTAAAAATTGTAGCAAGCAGAGGTGCTCCCTATAAGAGGATTTTGTGAATAGCCTCATGAATAGCGTGGGAGTTTAAAACAAGATGCTCTGACAGTACTACAAAGGAGAACGAGTCAGACAATTTTTCCTTCCTCAGCCTGTCGTTATCAGTGCAGCATGGAGAGCAATTGTGATTGCTTTCATGCTGAGAACTATGTTAATAGTCACAGAGAGCCTGAAAGCTCTCCAGAGAACACAATCAGCACAAACCTTACCAAAACCAAGCAACGTGGTCTCCATCATGATCCATAGTTTCTCTACTTATTTCAGTGAGAGAAAAGTTGAGATGTTGGTGCACGAGTGACTTAATATGACACCCAAAACTTCATAATGAACTGTCACAATGTTAATGCCATTCCACTTACTTGGCAATATAGGTTGTTGACTGTCTGAAAGTTCCAGAAGACTGAATGTGGCTCACAAATAATTCAATGCTGGATTAAAAATTGGCTGCTACTTGTTTCAGCTGAAAATGAGAAAAAGAAAAACATGTATAAGCAGGAGGGGGATTGACTTCTGACATAGTCTGATGTGATAGGACAAGGGGGAACGCCTTTAAAGTAAAACGGGAAACTTAAGTTAGATGTTAAGAAGAAATTATTTACTCGGAGGGCGGTGAGGCCCTGGCACTGCTGCCCAGAGAAGCTGTGGGTGCCGCATCTCTGTAGGTGCTCAAGGCCAGTTTGGATGGGGCCCTGGGCAGCCTGAGCTGGTGGGGGCAAACCGGCCCATGGCAGGGGGTTGGAGCTGGATGAGCTTTAAGGTCCCTTTGAATCTAAGTCATTCTGTGATTCAGCAATAGTATTGTTCTTTTTTTCTTGGGGTGTAACTACATGGGAAACATCTTTACTGTAACCAGAAACATTAATATTTATTTTAAAATGGATTTCAGAACAGGAGGAACAATTTTTATGTAAAAATATTCCTATAGATATTTTATTAAACACTTGGAAATTACATAGCATTTTGTGCTTTATTAATTTAAAGACTCATTTGAATATTTCTGATGTTTTCACAGACAGCATTGTTGCTAGGAATTCCGGACTCCTGGACAGAATGCCTAGAGAAAATTATTTGATAAAGGACAACAAATGAGTCGACAGCAGCCGTAAGATTGGAACTCCAAGTTCTCGCTTCCCGGTTTTGTTCTGAATCATAAATTATCTTGTAGCAGCTGAAAGGAAGGAGGTCAGTAACAATTTAATTACACTTAGGCTTCCCATATTCATTTCTGTGCTTTCTAAAATCTATTAGTTTAAAACTGCTGAAAGACAGAGATAATCTGATTTATAATGTAGAAATGCAAACTGAAAATTAAATAGAAGTATTAATATGCAACAAAAGGAACAGATGGTGATGCTGTTATTTAAAAAATGAGATTAGAAGGTTCATTCTTAAGCCTCTCCCATGAACTAGATGAGGGAGTCCCTCACAGCAGCTGGCTATGGGGGCCGGGAGCAGCAGGTGGCACCGAGCTCTCACTCGGACCTTTGAGCAGCAGTCACTGTGAAATTCGTTATGTTGAAGCAGTGTGTAGTTCAGACCTTGTTGTATAAGTCATGAGAAGAGTCAAGTTTGACACGTTTCATTCTAGCACCTATTTATTCTCAGCTCACACCTGCCAATGTGACAACACGAGGAAGTTCTGGAGGAGCAAAGTGTAAGATGGGAACATTAAGAACATGACATTTTGAACTGGGGATTGAGTTAAAAAGCTTTTCAGGAAAGCTAAGATAATTCCATTAGCAATTAGTTAGGTATTTTTATTTTTCCTGATTTTATAAAATTTACTATATACAGGGACAAACATAACCTATCGGTGAGGCTGCTTAAGCAGAAAACACGTGCTGTTAATTGCATGCATCAAGATTTTTAGCACACTGCTCTGTCCACCCGCAAGCTCCTTTGAGCTGTCTCTGCTGCTGTGCACTGAGCTGCAGCAGAACTTGGGGCTGGGATGTACTTGTCCATTGTGCACCTTGCTCGGTGGCGTGGTTTTACTGGCACACCATTACAGGTAACACCTAGAGCTGCTCTGACTGAAGGAGGTGACTGTTTTGTCAATTTATGTGAATTTTGTTCATCATGCTGTAGTTATTTTGTATTATTAGTGACAGGGTCATTGTTTCCTCTTCAGTTTTGATCAAGAAAAAAATGGGACTGTAAAAACTCACACTGGTTAAAAAACAAACAAACAAAAAATAAGGAATTCTGAATAGATAAATCCATTTCACAGAATCGTAGAATCACCAATGCTGGTAAAGACCTCCAAGATCATCCAATCCAACCACGCACCTACCACCAATGTTGCCCGCTAAACTGTGTTCTTAAGTACCACATCTCATGTTTCTATGGTGGTGATGCATTGGCGGTTAGACTAGATGATCTTGGAGGTCTTTTCCAACTTTAGTGATTCTGTGATTCTACGAGTCCCGCCAGGACTCCAAATACAGGCTTTAATTCTCACGGCTCCATGAGCACAAATGGCTGGGCTGCGTCTCATTGGATTGGCAGCTTTCCTTGGAGTTTGTCGTGCTGCGATCCAGAGTCAGAGCTGAGAGCTGGCCCATGCCTCACCCACCACAGTGAGCGGCTCTTGGGCCCATCCTGCAGCCTTGCGTGCTGCTTCTCTGTCCAAAGAGTCTCAGGTACACTGGTGCCATATCAGTAAATACGCTCTACAGTGCTTTTCCAAGATCAGCGCTTGGTTTTAGATGCATATTGGCAAAAAGTAGTTTCATTACGAACTTGTAGACAGAACACTCAACTGTTTTTAAGCGTGACTTAGAACTGGAACTCAAACACGGCCTAATGACTCTGAAAACAACAGTAAAAGAAATCAATCGAAAGAAGAAAGATAATCACCAATCTGCGGTGACCCTGACGTTTGGAAAAGCACGTTCCTCAGCCCTACAGCCGTGACAATGACACCGTCCTCAGGACCGGAGAACCCAGCGCCTTCCTCCGGCGGAGAAAAGCCGTGCCGGCTCCGCCGAGAGGCCGCAAGGGGCGGCCGTGAGCCACGCCACGTGACGCCGCGGGCAGCGCCGGGCCGGGCCGCGCCGTGGCCACGCCCCGCGGAGGCAGCGAGCGAGAGCGGCGGCGGCGGCGGCGGCGGGGAGGCAGCGCCGGGCCGGCGGCCGCGCCACGGCGGGGCTGCGACTGGCGGCGGCGGGGTCCGGGCCGGGGGCGCGGCGCGGGGCAGGATGTCGCGGTCCGTGCTTCAGCCGAGCCAGCAGAAGCTGGCGGAGAAGCTGACCATCCTAAACGACCGGGGCGTCGGCATGCTCACCCGGCTCTACAACATCAAGAAGGTGCGGGGGCCCCGGCGGGGAGGCGGGGAGAGGGACCGCCGCGCCGCGACCCCCGTCCCGCCGCCCCTCCGGGCCCCGGCCGCCCGGCGCTCCTCCCGCCGCCCCCCGCCGCGCTGCGGCCTAGCTGCGGGGCCCGAGGGGCAGGGCAGGGCGGCGAGGGGAGGAGAGGAGAGGGGAGGGGCGGGAGGCCCCCAGGCGCTCCCGCAGGCCCGCGGGGGCCGGCGCTGCCCCGTACCTGGCGGCGGGCGGGCCTGGAGCGCGCAGGCCGCAGCCCCCCGCCGCGGGGCCTAGGCCCGAGGCCGGGCCGCTCCCCGTGAGTCAGGCGGCGGCCCGGCTTCCCCGCGCCGCTACCGCCGGGCAGGGCTCCGGGTAAAATTAGTAAGTTGGGCTCCTGCAAGTTGGCGTTGCTTAGCAGCTCCCGGCTGGAGCTGGGAATTGGGAGTGGGTGCTGCGCTTGCTCGCCGCCTTCCCGAAACGCAGCCCGGCTGCCCGTCCTGCGGCAGAAATCCCTGCGTGGTGCCATGGCACGGAGTGCTGTGCTGGTGCTCCAGCTGCTTGCCTGGCCTTCCTGGTTCGATCTTCTCAATGCTAATGCATGATCTGGAGGTATGCGTTTGTGTAATCCAGTTCCAGTAGCAAATTTTAGACATGAACATAGTTTATGGGAGAGTCTTTAATTTTTCAAAGAAAACCTTGCTTCCTGCGCTCAAGCAGCAAGCACACCTTTGCAGGCTGAGTGTGTTAGAAGGCCTGTGCAGTTCTCCATGCTGTGTGCTGCGGCGGTGTTTGGAGGCTGTAGAGAATCCTGGGGACCAAGGGGCTCGAGCTGGTCATCGTCCATCTGTGGGTTAGTTTCTGTGACCCTAAACCTTCCTTTCTGGTGAGAGCCATTCTGTCCAGTACTCTGTCCTGCAGCTTTGCTCTGGGAGCAGCATGACCTGCTGGCAGCCCAGGAGCAGGGTAGGTTCTATTTGACTGTAATTTCCAGGGAAGGAAAGTGACTGTTGGTATTCAAAGTCGGTGTTAAACCCAACCAATACCAGTAGTTGATGTGCAGTTGTTAAGTATTTCTGCAGATCTTCACTAGCATCAATCAACTAATCTAACCTAATTATTGCTAATTTACATCTTCCAGAAATGGAAATGGAGTAACTTGCAGTTTTATATGTTGGAAACTTGGTGTTACTTATTAATGACAGTAGTATAAATGTATTTGTAATGCGAAACAGAATTTCTCAGGCACAATCCTACTGGACCAGTTTTCAGCCTGAGCGAGGTCCTTGCCAGCAGAGCCGTGCTGTGCAGGAAGGAGGCAGGTGAAGCATCTCTTGGCATAAAGCTCTGCCCTACCAAGTGTAAGTGCAGGTTGTGCTGTGATTACTGGTTTGGGACTCTCACGGTGAGCGGTGTGGTGCCTTTGGATGTGTTTCCGTCAGCACATTTGGTGGAGGGAGTCCTGAGCGGATTGGTCCATATGGCATTGCTGTTGGTGCAGTGATGCGCGTGGATGGGCTCGCAGTGTGGGAGCAGAAACACTGGAGGTGACAGCAGGTTTTCCTGCAAACGCTGTGAACGGACTCAAAAACTGCTTAGATCTTAGGTACCGAGATAGGAGCCATTTGGGTGGCTTGGTTACTGAGTGATGTAGAGCTTGGCCAATCTGGAGATGGGCAGATAGAGCACTTTGTATTCAAATGATGCACTGAGATGCAAATAGTTATTTTCTTAAGCTGCAGTAAGTATCGGTTGCTGGTGGTAGCTGGCTAGCTCTGATGGTGAGCTCCAGAAGTCTTGAGATGTCTGTGTTTCATCCCTTCAGACTAGCTTCAGCAGAGCTGGCATCTTGGAACCCTTTCTTTTTCTTTTGTTTTCCAACTTTTTCCCTCTTTGCAAACAACTGATTTCAGAACTGCTGCTAAACGTTCTCCCAGCTTCCTCCGCAGAGGGCAATATCAAAACTCAAGTTTGCAGAGGAGTACACAATATGCGGTATTGCGGTTAAAGGAAATGGTTAAGACTCATTTTAATAAGAGGAAGTGAGAGGTGACGCGCTCATCATTGCTGCACGGATTGCTGTAGATGCTGTTTAGGGAGCTGAGATTTTAAAGGATTAAGAATTTTCTTGAGGTACAGAAATTTTAAAAAACAGAAACTTGATATTTATACTTCCTATTAAAAAAAAAATCAATTTTGATCTCATTTTCCTTATAGCTTTTAATTGTTCTTTTCTTGTTTGCTGGCCTGTGCCGTTGTCTTCCAAAATGGTTTACGGTTCTTTTTTAAGATGGGATATCTGGACACACGACTTTCTGCCTGTTTGAGAGCGGAATGGAAAATATGAAATGCAGAGTTACTGAAGTAACAGTGGGTGGTGAGGCTGAACTCCTACTTGATCTGTATGGAGGTGGAACTTTTTATAAAGAATGACATTGCCTGCTGCTTTCAGCTGTTTTTAGCTGCCTATTGTACTGAGACCAGCGTCAGTCCTGAATTTGGAAATGTTATCACTGCAGTTTCTCTCCTGTTTTGCTCCTTCTGCTTTTAAAATGTTTATCCTCAATTGTACAGGCTAACAATTGTTTTATTGCTCTTGCTGTTTGTGCCTACAGCTATGTCTGTAAGTCAGATACAGAATTTTTCATGCCGTCTTGGGTCAGGTGAAACTTGAGTGTTGTTGTTACTGCCAGAGCAGACAGAGAGACAGTTCTAGTATGCTTTGTGTGATACTGCAGTGTTGTAAGATTAAAATCAATGTGGTGTTCAGGAGTAGTGGCAGAAAAATAATCTTACTGTGTGTGGGCCTGGTTTTGTTTGTTTATAAACTGCTTGGATACCAGAAAGTATTTGCAGTAAGAGATTCAGAGTTGAAATACCGGAATCATAGACTTTGAGCAAGTCAAGAGAGTATGGATTTGATGGATGTCAGAGCAGTGCTACTTTGAACAAAGCTGATTGGGATAAGAGTTACGATTTTGAATTATTTGGAGTGTATGTTTTTCAAAAACAATGAGTGTTACATGGTGCTAATAGCTTTGCAAGCAATGTCATTCTGTTATTAATCACAGTACAGGTTTGAAGTTTGCACGCAAAACTTTTATCTTAAAATGTCATTAGTGCAATGTTCTTTTTGCTTTCAGAGCTCCCATGATCACATGGTGTCTGAAGATGGGAACCTAGAACAGACTCTTAGATTTGAACTGCATAACCAAGCTGAAGGCTTAGGTAAAGGGCAGGATAAAGCCTTGCAAGGGCTTTAGTTGGCCTTGTCTTTACCATTCCAAACTAAAATTTGGTCCCAATCCTACTGTAAGCACCATTTAGCATAGTGAGAAATCAGATATAAGATCACTTAGCATGTGATTTATTATTTGTTGGTTAGTACTTTAAAGATGTAATTTGGGAATATTGCGTTTGTACCTATATTAAGGGTGTTGCTTCTTAGCCATTTTAAAGGCCAAATGAATACTTTTTTTCCCATTTATCTCCTGCAGCAGTTAAATACATACTGTTTGTGAAAAAGCAACAGTGCTGTGAGGGTAAAGAAAGACAGCACCAATTCTCCTGTGGGAAAACAATGAGGAGTTGACTGGATCAGCCAAGTCTGCATAGAGGGTAGACTCACTTCTCCAGCCTTTCCCTCTTGTCATGAGACTAGGGTGAAGGAAAAGATTTCCAAAAAAAAATCGGACCAGAGAGGACTTGTCAAAGTCTAAACATTGATGGGAAAGTTGATGAAGTGTGCTGTTCTGCTCAGGCACTGCAGCGGCTGCTCAGGAAAAGTAGAAGAGCCTTTTAAGGGACTAGCAAAGGAGAAATTCCCAAACTGCAGAGCTCTGAAATTTGGAAGGATTAGATCACCCTTTGGACACTGAGCTCTAAGAGGGCTGCAGAGCACTGAGCTGAGAGGAGAAGCTCACTGATAATCTCTTTCTGAGTTGTACGTTTGGTATTGGAAGGAGTAGATAATGTCTTCAAGTCATGAGGAAGTGACTTAGGGTGTGGTGGT
Source organism: Numida meleagris (assembly GCF_002078875.1). Taxonomy (NCBI): domain Eukaryota; kingdom Metazoa; phylum Chordata; class Aves; order Galliformes; family Numididae; genus Numida; species Numida meleagris. The sequence continues at coordinate 39,073,902 of NC_034413.1, read as the reverse complement.
GCTATTTTTAGTGCTTGATTGATATTAACAGTTCTTTAAAGGTTAAGACAACAGTATTTGTTGGTCCATTTGTGTTTGTAGTCTTACAGGAATGGTTCAAAATACTGTCCAGTTGATAGGAGAAAACAGCAAACAAACATACGATCCATGCTGCCAAGGCAGAAAAGCCACTTACTTTTCTCTGGAAGCAAATGCAAACTGATGGTATTGTGTGACTTTTTTTTTTTTTTCCTAGATTGAATATTTCAAAAAAATTCTGAAAAGCAACTCATTTTGTAAAGAGACACCAAAGTTTTAAATATAGTACCAAAATATCCCATGATACATTCTCAAATATACAGAAGGAAATCTAGATGGCCTTATACTTGTGCATCAATGATAGACACCCAAAATTATCTTGCATTGTTTCTTAGTTTAGAAATATTCATATTGGTTGCTTCCCCCTGCCCCCGTATTGCTCTTTGTTTGCCCTGCTGTGTGCTGAAAAAAACAAGTTCTGCTTCTGTTGTAGGATACTTCTGAGATTTGTATGCAGAGGAGATGTAGCTGAATAATCTAAACAGTTCATGCTCTAGAATCAAAATGGACAGGATGTTCCCATTCCCTTCTTTTCTCTTATTAGTGTTACTTTATAAATTACATTTAAGGAAAGTTTGGTGGCAGTGAAACTTCTATTTTTGTTCTTTGTGTTTCATCTGCCCTATATTTGATTAACAGACCCAAGTGCTATTTAAATAGCCATTACAAATATGGATTTATGTGTACAGGTAGTGTCAAACCAAGCACGTTTCTTTCATCAGTGAGATGACGGGTCACTCTCATAAGGACAGCTTGGTAGGTATTTTGCACATTGACCTTAGCAAGGCAGCTGACGTTACCTCATCTGATTGTTCATACAAACAATCTCAGGAAATACGGTCTGTATGAAATTGTAATAATGAAAGCAGATGGGTAACCATGTTAGGGAAAGGTTATGAAAATGTCATTGTTGGACTGTAGTCCTACTGCATCTCACTGGGCGGTGTCCTAGCTCTGTTCCAGCTGGGCTCTGCATTAACAGCCTGGGTGATGAATACAGTGTGCTTATTAAATCTGTAGGTAAGAAACTGGGAAGAGCTGCGGAAATAATGAAGAATATAATTAGAGTTCAGTTGGAGCCTAACAGGTTGTAGGTATGCTCTAACAAATTTTGTAGATAGCTGAGCAAGCACGATTGTCAATTAGTTTATGCTTTTTGAAATGTAAAAGAGAAGATAAAGAGTAATAAGAGGGCAAGTCTGCAGAAAACAGTTGGGTGAAGTTAAGGAAAACTAGAGCCAACTAAGTTTAACTGCAAGAAATAAAGACAGATTTCATAAATGTGTGCATAGGTACAAGGCACGCATCGAGACTCACCTGAAAAACAGGTGTTTCAACACACTCTTGAAGAAGGATGTGGATAAAATGGAGACAATCCAAAGAACAATGAGAAAGGATGACCTAGGATGAAGAAAAATTGATCCACTAAACAGTGAGTTCTTTTAGAAGTAAATTGTTACAATTGATGTAAGTTTTCAAGTATTTAAGACTGCTGTAGGGAGAAGAGGAATAACATGTCCAAGTCAGTAGGGTCACAGAGAGCATGAAGTGGCGGATTAAATTGTAGCAAGAAAAATACAGCTAAGATCTTAGAACTTTCTAATGATAAAAGTGATTAAATAATGGAAAAGATCGTTTCAGGATGCTTTTGAATTTAGTCCATTGAAGAACTGTTAGTAAAGATTTGACAAATAACTCCCGGAAGCAGGAGAAGTGCGTGTGGTCCTGCTTTGGACAGGGAAAGTAGGGTAGGCAAGTTCTCAACACCTATTCTAGCTTTGTTTCTTCAGATTTCACACAAGTTTACACTTGATGTGTTGGATCTTTGAATTTAAACAAAGTAGATACTGTGTGGTTCAACACACGCTGATGAGCAAGTAATACTAGAGTAGAATAGTTAAATTTTAGCCATCAAAATACTAAACTGTTATAATTTGTGCTTGTGTGACTAGCTGGTGCTTGCATATCATTTCATAGCTGACAAAAGGGTTCATTCACAAAGATCATCTGGAACAAGCCTGCTTATTACTAAACTCGAGCTTCTACGAAACCTAAAATGCAGCGGAAGCAGCCATGGTAGGTTTCAACAGAAATAGTAAAGCAATGGAGTGTGAACTGCTTCCTAATGCACTCAGCTTTTAAAGCAGTTACTCATTGATTATTCACCTCTCTGTTCTCCATAGTTTTATTTTTTTCAAAATCAGAGCTTGTCAGTTAGTAATCTCATTAGTTTTAAATGCATGACATAAATGAAAAATAAATAGTGCACTGTATCCTACAGAAATGTGGAGTTAATAATGAGCTCGTCTCTTTGAATATTTCTTTGCCATTTATTATTTAGTATAATTTTGTAGGATGTGCAACCACAAGCCAAGCATTTAAATTCAGATATATTTTAGGATGAAGTCTTTAATGTCAGCGTAAGAGAAGAATGGTTTTTACTGCACATGCCTTTCCTGTATGTCAAGAGCATATGCTGCAGTAAGCTGTAAATGATACACACAGGAGTTTTTCCTCTTTTTTTAATACTGGAAATCTTAGCATATTTCTATCTACTAATGAAAGTTACTAGCTCATGGAATGACTTTATAAAAATTATTTTTTTTTGGTTGAAATTCCATCTATTTGCTTGTTACCTTCAGCGTTTTTAATGCAGATTCATTCATAAATGAAACTTGAAGGCAAGGTGATTCATTGACTGTTTCAGTATGTGTTGTCACCAGTGAAACTGCTCAGCAGTATTTTATCTCAAGTCTGTAGTAGCAGTAAAATCCTAACTAATAGAACCATGTTAAACTGCTGCAGTATATGACTTATTTTATGATAGTCTTCTGATGTTGACAGTTTGAAGGATGAAAATAGAAGAATACTGATTCAAACGATAGCTCTCTTCTGGCTCTGTTTCTTTTTTTATTGGGCAACAGCTCTGCTCATCATTTGGAATAGATTGGGCTTAGCACCAACAAGAAAAGTATAAAAACTGTTTGCATGTTTTAGTAACTTAAAGCTCCATCGTGTGACTGAAGTAGCATTTCCCAGTGCTCCTGAGGATGCTGATGATTTGTGCAAAAGGCGGGAGTGAAGCGTAGGTGTTACAAATGAAAGATTGTCGAAAGCCATTGTGCGGGGTACAGTGATTGTGCATGGACCTAATTTATGTCACGTCAGCTGGAGCCTGTCCTGTTTAATGTATTTATTGGTGATCGGGATGAGGGGATTGGGTGTACCTTCAGTAAGTTTGCAGATGACACCAAGTTGGGAGGAAGTGCTGATCTGCCTTACAGAGGGATCTGGACAGGCTGCATAGCTGGGCTGAGGCCAGTGGGATGAGGTTCAACAAGACCAAGTGCCGGGTCCTGCACTTTGGCCACAGCAACCCCAGATGTTTTGCTGAACGTGAGCCAGCAGTGTGCCCAGGTGGCCAAGAAGGCCAATGACATCCTGGCTTGTATCAGAAATAGTGTTGCCAGTAGGAGTACGGAAGTCATTGTCCCTCTGTACGCAGCCCTGGTGAGGCCCCACCTCGAGTACTGTGTCCAGTTTTGGGCCCCTCCCTGCAAGAAAGACATTGAGGCCCTGGAGCGTGTTCAGAGGAGGGCGACGAAGCTGGTGAGGGGTCTGGAGCACAGGCCTTATGAGGAGCGGCTGAGGGAGCTGGGATTGTTCAGTCTGGAGAAGAGGAGGCTCAGGGGAGACCTTATCGCTCTCTATAACTACCTGAAGGGAGGTTGTAGTGAGCTGGGGGTCAGCCTCTTCTCTCTTACAACTAGTGACTGGACGAGGGTTCAAGTTGTACCAGGGGAGATTTAGGCTGGACGTTAGGAAATTCTACTTTTCTGAAAGAGTGGTCAGGCGCTGGAATGGGCTGCCCAGGGAGGTGGTTGAGTCACCACCCCTAGATGTGTTCAAGAAACGTTTAGATGTTGTACTAAGGGACGTGATTTAGTGGGGTTATTGGTGGAAGGTGGATGGTTGGACTAGATGATCTTAGAGGTCTTTTCCAACCTTAATGATTCTATAATTCTGTATGTGTAGTAGTTTTGTCAATGAACCTTTTTTCATCCTTGTCCTTAGCTTGGAAGTAGAGTGTCGGGCTTTGATTTTTGCAGTCTAGCTGTACTGGGGCAAAAGGTTTTTTTTGGCACATCTCTTAACATTGATGCTCTGTGGTACAGAGGCAATTGTACAGGAGTCTTTGGTGTTCTTTAGAGACTGCTTAACCTTCAGTGTAGGTCTTAAGCTTGCTGTTGTTGGGTGCTTTCTTGTAAGTTGGCTGCTTATGAAGTGCAACCTAGAAAGTGAAGCCATGTAGTATTTATTGTTTTCAAAGTGACACTTGTATAGGGGAATGCTATTAGCTTCAAGTGAAGAGTAGTCTGAATTTTGTTTAATAATGTAGTTTCCTGAGGGAGGAAAATGCTGCATTAGTTCAAAATTCATTGGCATTGTAAAACACCTGTATCGTTTATGCAACTTGATCCATCTAATCTGTTTTGATGACCTGTGCATATGACGGCAAATAAATATTCTGATTAACGATTCTCTTGGCTATAGAAGTTTTTTTTTGTTCTTGCTAGGGTTGAATGCACAGAATCAGATAAAGAAAAGTTGCTTACTTGGTTAAGAGCTTGTTGTAGGAGGGTGTTCAAAAGTACTGTGGAAAGAAATGGAGTCTAGCTTGATAGAAATCCAGCATCTGAGTCCTTCCTATTTTCATTTTTGAAGTAGTTATGTAGACTAGTCTCAGTGGTAATTCTGCATCGTCTTTTTCATCACAATGGCTTGACAGCTGTTTAGTAATGTTGAAAAGAACTGGGAGGTGACTGCTGGGAGATTCTTTTAGTGTAATATGTTGAGCTTGAAGGGGCTGGAATGCCTTAGCTTCAGAGAGCTGTATTCCACAAATGTTGCGCTAGCAAGACTGTAGTAATTCTGGGATTTCCAGTGCTCAGTTACATAGCCTTGAAATGTAGGCTTGTGTAGCTGCTTAAAAGCTGGGATTTGGGGTTATATGAGTAATGGTTTAAAGCTCTTAGCATGCTGAAGTTTTCTTCCCGCTCTTTGGGTTAATCCTGTGTAGTTAATTAGGAGGCAGAATTACAGGTGCTGTATGTGTAATGTTAGCAAACAAGCAGTGGAAAGGAACAAAGCTGTCTCTTGGACTCTTGGATGTCTGCAGGGATTTGCCACTTAGGCTGCAAATAACATTCATCATTGCTGGGAACCAAGTTCCTGAAACCCAGTGAGGATGTTTGTGTTTTCAGAGGTCTGTTTCCATGTGAAGGAGCTGCATGCAAGGGCCTGGTTAGAATGTAATTTCTAGTAAAGTAAACCTTCATTTTATAGGAGGAAAACCATCTGGTGCTAGGAAGCAATGAAAAATAGCATATGTGGAAGTAATTTTTGAAGTCAGGCTGAAAAACTTAGGAATTTGGTGGTGGCAGGATTAACAATTTTCATCTGCAGTATAAGAGCAAGTGTGCTGAAATATAATGGACCACAGATACATGTTGGCTATTGAGCTCCTTCCTGAGTTTGTAATCCTTCTGGTAGAGAAAGCTACATAATGTATGGCAAAGATAGCAAATTGCATTTAGCTGGCACAGATTTTTTTAAAAAAAACATGGCTTCTGTTTAATTAAGACTTCATGAATCTGAAGTGCGAGTTGTTTAATTTTTGACACTTATAGTATAATTTTTACTTTAGAAATAGAGTGAAGACTTTCAAGTGTGCGCGGAACAGACCTTCTGTGGCACGCGTTGTTTGCTGTTGTAAGGATACCGAAGCGACCGTTTCATACCTCATCAGTGACGTGGATGTTGCTGAGTTGATTTTGCTTATCAATTCCTCTTGGAATGCTGTGGATGTAACATTTTAATAAAACTAGTATGTGTTGTGGAAAAATTAGCAAATGTAAGAGTATAGGTATCAGAGTAGTACGTTAACATGCATTTTGATGGTCATGTACTGCAGGCAGGAGCTGTAGAAACTTACGATAATGACTTTTGTTTTGTTTTTTTTCTTGGCTACCGTTTCTTTTTCAGGTATGTAAAACTTCACTGAGTTTCTCTCCTGTTTTTCCCCTGTAGATGCATGTGATGTTGAACTCCTTTTTTTTCCTTCCTTCCTGAACTTAAGTTTGAAAATACTATTAGAAGTTACGTGTTTCAGCTTTTACTCAAACTGTGCACAATAGTAAAATTCTATTAAGTACATGTGAAAATTTCTTGTGAGTGTCAGAATAATTGCTGTCCACTAGAAAGTGTGCTGTCTATAGTAACAGATGGTCATAATGTTCTCTTGGATGTAGGTAATAGTGTATTAGTTCACTTAAATGTAACGTATTTTAGAATTTGAGTCATTTGTTTATATGTAATTTTTCTCTCTTTTTATTGCAATGCTTTCCCAGCAAGGACAAGTTTGGAAGGTTTGCAAAGCTTTTCACCTTCCCTTTGCCCGCTTGCCCGCTTTCAGAATCGGTCTCATACTCCATGACTTCTGTCTCTACGGTCTACAACTCAGCCATAGAATTTGATGTGGAAGAGTCTAAACGAGCTGCCATTCAAGTTCACTATGTTGCGTAGAAATGCGTAGCATGTAATTCAGTTTTGCATGAGACACGGAAATCCCTCCGAGGACTATAATGCTAAATACGTATTTGAGAGAAAATACAATTTGAGCACAAATAGTTGCATTAATAATGCTTGCTGCCTTTAGTATGTCTCTCCCAGCTAAGCTGTATAGCATGGCTCGTTAGACTAGTTGGGAATAAATAGTGTGTCCAACAGCATGCTCTGCAGCTGGCTAAAGTAGCTGAGTCGCTCCTCCAACCTGGGCTTCTGAGATGTCTGTGTAGGCTATTCAAGAGACTTCCACTGAGCTGTCGCTTCTGTTCAAATGGAAATTTAATCAAGTTTCTTCATTGCTGCTTTTAAAGCACAGCTTATGCTACTGCAGGAATAAAGGAAAATGAGCAAAACGTGAGTTGCTAATTTAAAGAAATAGGGCATTTTAGGCAAGTATTGGTGTTTTTATTGTGGGGTGGAAAATTCTCTTGCAGTTCACAATTTAAAGAAAAGTTAAATGCAGATTGGTGGTGGGGCTTTTTTAGTTTTGTTTCACCAAGGATAGTCCTCCATAGATGATGACATGATTGAATTTTCTAACAGTTTATTAACTCCAGATGAATACAACACTACCTCAAACCAGGAATAGCAGTAAAAAGAAAACCTTTTTTTCTTTCTTTTAGGATTGAGTTGTTTTTCCCTCACTGCTGTTCTGCACTAACTGCTTTGATACTTCCATGCATCTTTTTCAGTAGAAGAGCATCTCTGTACTGTTACCCATTGCATACTTCAGCTGTGACAGTCCCTGCACTTTGCCTCTCATTATCACCTGCTCACTTAAAAAGTAAAAATAAAAAAATAAAAACAACAAACCAAAACAAAAAAAAATCTTTCTAGTTTGTCTTCAGATTTGCAACTATCGCTTAATTTGACGTGGTTGATTTTTTTTTTTACTACATTTTGTATTGTATTTTTTTTATAGGCATGTGGTGACCCCAAAGCCAAACCATCCTATCTTATTGACAAAAACCTGGAATCTGCCGTCAAATTCATTGTCAGGAAGTTTCCAGCAGTAGAAACACGTAACAACAACGTAAGTAACTAAACAACTGTATACATACTGTTTTCTTCAGTACCCTTTGACACATGCTGCTCAGTTCTGTGAGGTTTTGTGCATTACATAAAGCATCTGATGCTGACAGTCGTAGTTGAAATACAGTTGTTGATTCAAATGCCTGGCAAGATATTACAGCAAAGGCTAACTCTGAAGTCAGAATTAGAACAAGGTGTAATATTCTTTGTTGTTGTTAGTGTAGGTTACTTTCCAGCTCTCTTTTTGCTTATTCTTTGTTCAATTTCAGAGAGCTGTTACTGGGAAATAGTCCTAGACAAAAATCTGAATTTGCATGCTGCATTTCTTTGATAGCAGAAATTGTTGGTGAGTGGAAGATGGAAGTTGTGTAACGTTTTGTGATGAGGCCTGACAAGCAGATCAATAAGAGCCAGCTGACTGAGAAACGGGAAAATGTGTTTGTATCTCAAGGGTGCTCCTGCCTGTAGTGGCAGTCTCCATGGAAATAAAGAATGTGTATGTAGGAGAAGCTTTGCGAAGTACAAAACACAGATCCTGAAGAAATATAATTACTTTCTTTTCAGATGTGCTGAGATCAGATTGCTGAATATGACATTGTAGCCTTTAATTAGATTGCAGGTGGTTTTTTTGTCAGGTAATGCACATGAAGTTTCTCTGTTTCAGTTTGAAAGTCAAGGGAAAGATTTTTTTTCTTTTTATCTGCTTATATTTCTTTCAAAAGGTGGAATGCAGAGGTAGGTGATGGAGTTTGCATGCTCCCTGCATGCAGTTAATTGCATGTGTGCTTGAGAGGTTTAGGCTTGCTTTAAGCATTCTATTTTTCTCAGAATGGCAGTGATAGCAGCAGTGGGAGTAGTGAGTTTGTTTTTTAAACCTCTAGAACTCCCGTGTAATGTCCCCTGTAATGCCAACAACAATTTAAAAAGAAAAAAAAAAACACCAGAAGCTCTACTTTATGGTAGAAACTGTTTCAATTACAATGTGAACAATGTGCTTTCTCACTTTAGAACTTACACGTTTTGTACTGTTTGATTTTGCTTGTTTTTGTACTGAATATGATTGTGTTAGTGACAAATGGGGGGGGGGAAAAAAGCATTTACTTTTTAATGTTAATATGATAAAGAATTTGCCCTGAATGTTTGGTGAACTATTCCACGTTCTCTGAACTTCTGTGGCAAATGTACTATTGAAAATAAAAGGCTCTTATGTACCTAAGAACTCATTCAGTGCAGTTGTATGTATACTCCCAGTGTCTTCCAGTTCCTGACTATGAATTTAGAGCTTAACGAATGATAGATATTTAAGGATTTGGGGCTGTGAAGTTTATGGAAATTGATCAAAGCTCGTTCGAGATATTTTGACAGTCTCTGTTTCTAAAATAGGACGCATTCAGATGTTTCATTGTTGCCTTTTGTTTGTTTACCATGAGGCAGCCAGGGCTGTGTTTAAGGAAAGCAGTGATATTAAGCCAAGTTATAAATAGTGCAGGCTTTTCATGAACATAGTTTAAGCGGTGGATTTGACTTTCAGCAATAAGTATCTGTGGTCACAGCAAATAGCAGTTTGCTCCCAAAAGATTTCTTGAATAGCGTTATATCTTTCAAAATAAAGGTTTATTTGTAATCAGTGCCTCATGGGACAAAAGTCATGTCATGTTGCAGAGAGAGTTCAAGTTCAATGTGAGATAAACTTCTGTTCATAAACCTTAGCTTCAGAAAGGAATAAGTATCAAGTCCAAGTCAGGAAGACACTGTTCCCCTACTTGCTCTTCCTTTGTCTTCTCTCTGCCATTGGCCAGCAGTGCTCACCGTCAGTTAGAAATAAGTTCCTTCAGTGGGGAAATGTGATGAGAGATGGAGAGGGGCAAGGAGCTTACAGGAACTAGGAAACATCAATTAATAAAATATTATTGAGGATAATTACGGGGGAAGTAGTTGAGACATAACCTGTGTGCTTGTGGTGAACATTGCGGGACAGCCTTTCAGGACCATTTTTAGATTTTGTATATTCAGCTGCAGCAATTCCGTTGCTTAGCGTTGTGCATCTACACAGTATTACCTATTCATGTGTCAGTAGGTGATGCTGCCAAGCGGACAAGCTCGCATTCAGTTAGAGAATCATTAGTGCTTGTTTTTTGGATTTTTTTTTACTGATTCTTAGCTGTTATATGGGTTTTCTCAACACCATCATTTGCAGTGCTCTATGTGTCAAAGATGAACATCCCATTTCACTGAAGAATATGAGCGGTCTCTGCGGTAATTGAATGGGTGCATGATCTTAAAGTACGTTTTAATTCTGTTGAAACAAGTGATTAAGACGTTTACTACAGAGAGCTTTAGATTTTCATTGACTAAAACCATGGCTGCTGATTGTGATCCTCCTCTGACATGCTGTCACGCTAAATTCACATCCAGCAACTGCTGACTTTCAGTACTGCAGCAAGAGTGAAAGATTATGAGCAGTTCAAACAAAAATGAAGCACCCGATGAATCCTTGCTGACCAGGCTGAAAAACTGGATGAGTAGTCTGTCTTCCAAAAGATCGACTGTAGATAACTCAGGACTTCATCAGCTCATAACTCTCTCTCTCTCCTTTTATCCGAGGGCAGTCCCAGTGGCCTTACACTTGCCCTTTCTTCTCCAATCACCATCTAGAGCCATATAACCTTGAAAATGGCTAGTGTGAAGACTGGCCTGTTAAATCGCCTGTTAATGATGTTGGCTAGCAAGGTAGTGTTGCTTAATAGCATGTGAAATACGCGACTGTATATTCAGTCATCTGATGTAGTAGGACCTAAAAATTACTCTTTTCATAGCCAATGCTAACATTTAATTGCACTGTAAAGACAGAATAAAATACTTCACACTGGGGAGCTGGAGATGGAGGGAGAGAAGATGTACATTTTCTGTACATTGTGGGTAGGATGTGAAAATCCGCTGCCTGCATAGGTACAACTCTGTTTTATGTAATAGAGCTAGCTTGCTTTCTGCTTTCCAAACCAGCACATATGGGAAGTAGTGAGAATTTCTGCATTCTTTCTTGAACATATGTTCTTCTACTCAGATTGCTCCTGAGCATTTTTCCTGTAGAAAAACTTCCTATATTTTGAAATGTCTTCTGGTGATGCTGCGACTTAGTCGTTGCTTAACAGCAAGCAGATTGATGAAACCTTACTCACAAGTGTGTAAGGTATGCTTAGTGGGAGAAGTGTCTGTGTTTTCCAGCTACCGTTAATCTTGATTTGTCAGTAGCTACATTCCTGTTACTGTTCATTCAGGTTGATCTCAGATTCCTGAGATATTCTTTTCAGAGCTGTTTCCCTGTTTTAACTCCAACTGCAGTCTGCTGGTTTGTGTCAGAAGGGACTGGAAATAAGATCAGATGAGAACAGTGTGCAGGTGGTGAGACCGTTTCCAGTCTCCCTGGGTTAGGGTCCGTACATGCGAATTATCTCACTGTAAATTTTATTTATTGTTCTTCACGGGTGTCGGCTTTCTCCTTTTAGATGTCAGTATGTATGTCTGGGCTGCTTTCTCTCCTTTTTCCAGTTTCACTTCAGAGTGATTGGGCTGCACAGAAAATGAGCTGAGTGTGGGAGAGGTGCTGGGGGGGGGGGGGGGCGGGGCACACATTGGCTGGACCTCATTGGCTGAAGCACGCTTTTGTTAAATATTTTCTTGTATTATAATGTTATTTAAATATGGGCTTTATAACCGGCCTTGATTTTAATTTGTGATACATGCTTCCAGTAACGTCTTTTTCAAAACACTTAAGTATGTACTTAAAATCACGCTCTTTTAAAATAACTCCTTTCAGCCCTTTCCAGCACAGTGCCGCAAAGCAAGTGGTGTTGGTTTGTTTGCTTATTTTTTAACACAACTTTTTGTATTGCCGTTTGCACAGTGCTAGTGGATACCATCTAGAAATTCTCCTGGATGTAAAACTACTTCAGGGTCTTGACCATGCTGTCTTATGTATTATTAATACTTCTACACTAAAAAATAATCATTTACTTTCCAGGGAATGGTATGATATTAACACCTATGGCAACTGTTGTTTAAAAGTCAGGTAACTGAGTTCCCCTAGCCAGTAGACTTGAGAATGAATGTTTTTCTGGCGAGCTAGGTCTCTTGCCTGGAGACTTGGTTTTTCAGACACCTTATTGCTTAAGCAATAAAACCAGCTCCCTGTATGCTGCCACAAAGCTACCTGACTTCCTGGCCTGGAAGACTAAAACCTTTCTGGGTCAGAGGATGCTGTGCCCTCCTTGCACATATGTTTGTTCAGCTCCCATGCTGCCCAAAGAACCTACAATGCTGCAGACAGTACAGATGAGCTTAGCTTCCCAGAGCTCCCTTAAGCAGTCATCTAGCTTGCGGGAGATGCTCTGCTTGAATAATGCAGTCTGAGCAGCAACCAGTCTCCATTAAGCTTTGCACTAGCTGTTGTTCTTAATAATATTTGAGAATAGGGTGTAGCGATGACTCTTTTTTTCAGAAGAAATTATACCTTCTCTGCAACAGCTAACTTCTGGTCTAGATTTTTACAAAGAGTTGTTCAAAAGTTGAACTGCTCAGCCAATGCCATGCTCTGATACAACCATACCTACTGTTTCCATTTCGTATGCAGTAGTGTGTCTGATGTCTTCAGTTCTTAAGAGCCTGGCCATTGAAAAATACAAACAAACCCACCACACTGTCATTAGTACCTGAACAGTATCTTAGTTATGTGGTGTTACTGAGATGGTATCTCAAAATTGTCATGCATTTTGCGTGAAGTTTCTTCCCAACTTCACGCTATAAAGGTTATGTATGCAGGCAGATGGACTTGTTTTGCCCCAGACGTTTTTGTCTGTGCAACAGCATGGCAGAGAACTTTACTACTTTGCAAGACTTGGAGAATTCCCCTGCCTACCGTCTGCTCTTGGATCATGGGATAAGGCATTTGTGCTCACGCTGCTGCTAGCCAGATAAATATGATTCAATAGTTGGAGAAGTGCGGTCATCCTATTTTTCCACATGCAACTCCCTTACAACCTTTTCTACTTGTCTCATATTTTTCTTGTGTATTTATATTTATCGATGTCATTAATATGCCAACATCTGTATTGTTACTCTCATCGCTGAGCATTCATACATGCTTTAAACGATGATGGCTTGTGGTTGCTGATTTGGTTCTTGTTTCTTATAATACACGTTCTCTGTGAATGTAATCAGTTGTCTAAATATTTAGGGGAGTTAATATGAAGAAGGAAAAGCACGAATCTTGGTAAAGGTGCTTTCTCTCCTGCAGATAATGCACTTAACAAACTGCTGGTTTCCTAATGATTTCATATACATGATTTTTCTATTCTTGCTTTTCTTATGTCTTAAGTCTAATTAACCTTGTTCAGCAGCATCACTGACATCCTTGCTGGTATGTTTTGTTTTTCAAGTTCTTGAAGAATAAATAAAACTCTTACGTCGAACCAGTCAGTAAGGCACAGTTAACTGTAGTGAAAGCAATCTTATGGTGATGGTTATATCTCAGCTTATCCTATTTTAAAATTAATGCTGAGTATTGGAGACAAAAATGTTTGCTGATAAGTGAGAATTACAGCTGAGAAAAACAGACTCAAACCAAATACAAAACGTTATAGCATCTAGTATATCTAAACAGCTGTTAGGAAATTGGTAATGGAAATTGTTGTTGCAGTGGGTGTGGTAAGAGCTACACCCACATTCCTGAGCAATAAAAACGCAAATAAACATCTCAGACCCTACGTGATGCAAACTGCTTTTGAATATCACTGTTCAGTCTGTGTTGTGTGAGTTAAACTTGTTGCACCATTCTTTGCTAACAGTGATTGCAGTTGGCTAGATAAAAAAAAATCCAAGTGAAACAATATACCAGGAAAGCGTCATTCCTACCTTGTTAAGCCTCAGTTCAAGTAATAATGATCTTGATGCTGTAGGGGTGCTTTAGCTGCCTTTAAGTATTTATGGGAAGATAACTAGGAAAGTAACTACATAGGTTGATCTGAAAGTAATGCCTGCTATTTATTTCCAGAGCACAATAACACTATTGGATAGAGCAAAACAAAATAGGATTGGAGCCTGTACTTTCAGAGCAGCTCTCATAGTTAACGGCGTACAGCAGTGATGACTTAATATGTGGTGGAGTGCAAGTAATGCTTCTCTATATATTTTTATTTAATTAAAAACTTCCTGGAATCTCTGGAAAGCAGAGTTTTCAGCGCCGTCTCCTGTTTGCTGTGGCTCCCCACGCTGTGGCCTTGAAGCATGAAGCCCAGACTCAGGTGTAGGTGTTGCATACAGTACCCTATAGCCATGACGGTCTTGCCTTAGCATTGCCCCTTGCTTAGCCTGGATTGGGATTGCAGTAGGGAGAAGACATTAAGGCATGTGTGCACTTGTGATGACTGTCCTTTTTTCCTCTCCTATAGTCTGTCACAGAAGATTCATGAAATGGCTCTTCAGATTCATCCCATTCACGCTTTTTTTTTTTTAGTTACACCCTACTTTTCCTTAGTATTTTAAATACAACTCATTTGCAATAAGTATTTTGAACATCCAGGCTGAAGACTAAGCTCTAACATCTTAAGCAATGAGCTTTCATCCTGCCATGGATGCAGACTGGCAGAACAGACCTGAACATAGCAAGTGCTCTTTCCTCTGCATATGGTGGTTCTGACGCTCCGTTCTCTGAGCATTGGGCAGCTGGATTGTAAGGTGTGCGCTGGGAGAGCTTCGTTGGCACTGATGGTCAGGGCGGAGCTCAAAGGACCATTTGAAAACGGGTCTCGTACCGCAGCAGTTGAAAGGGCAGTAGCCTCTTTCTGAGTGGATATGAGAATCAGGTGAAGTTACAGAATGAACTTATTTCATTTTATTCAATCTTGAAAATAAAACAGTGTATTAAATTTAAGTTAAATTTAAAAATGAATTTTTTCTTCAACAATTGCTTGCACTTGCTCAGAAGGCCATCATGTTTAGCTTGACCAGTCATCAATTGTAAGTCTCGCGGACATCTAGAGGGAGGATTTTTGTATTAGGTGTCACGAGGCTGCTTTAATTCACTTCCTGTATTGAGAAAGTAATTAGTAACTAAATATTGGAAGTTAAATATTTAGATCCTTGTAGTGCTTTGAGACTCCAATAAATAGCTATTGAACATCCATCCCGTTTATTCTAACAACTGCTTTTTTTGTTCTTGATTGTAATCTTTAAAGGAAGCTGTTGGACTCCTCAAGAAAACTTTAAAGAATTTGGAAATTAAATGAGATTTCTTTGTCTGTTGAAAAAAAATCAATCAATCCATGTGGAGTATTTTATGCCTTTGTATTCACATTTGCCTCTTCCATCTTATCCACCAGTGTCTACTGCTAGTGTTTTGCTTCTTTTGTGTTTCTTTATTTTGTTGCTTTTCTTTGAATGTATTATTGTGTTATATGGAACTGGTCAAAGAACCGTTACTGTATTTTATGTTTGTATCTACATTTTATTTTGCATGCTTAACGTGGCTTTGCCTGGATATTCTTTTTGGTAAGTTCAGAATTCAAAAGCATAATGTTCTCCTGTAGTAAAATTTATAACCTGCCACCTTCTTTTCTCCCACCTCAAGTAATGTCGTTATTTTTTTTGTCATACTGATTCGTGCTCATGTACTGTTCTGCTTTTGCTAATAATGCACATGGTAACACTATTTTCCTAACTACCCATTTTTATCTCTAGTTGAGCTAAACAGTATGATTTTGGTACTAATGTATACTAATTTGATTTTTATCTCCAAAGTATAGTTAGCAGCTATTAAATGATCTGCTTTGTGTGTGTTTAAGATACACGCAGAGCTTCAGTCTTAAAAACGGTGTTAAAATTTCCTTTTATGACCTGGTGGTTAATCTGCTCCTTACAGGTAGTATTTGTCAGCTGTCTTCTCAACATCTCAGAACAGTGAACATGCTTCTGTTTTTCTTTTAGCAACAGCTTGCTCAGCTACAGAAAGAGAAATCAGAGATTTTGAAGAACCTGGCATTATACTACTTCACGTTTGTTGATGTTATGGAATTTAAGGTAAGGTACAGCACATCAGATTTCTGTCTTTTATTTGTAAATGAAGATAGTTGAATTTATAGGTCTGCTTTGTTTAAATCGGCATAGTCTCGGTCACTAAGCATAGTAAAGTGATTTACTTAAATTTATTTAAAATTATTCCTTTTTTTTTTCCCAAAGGACCATGTTTGTGAGCTGCTGAACACTATTGATGTTTGCCAAGTCTTCTTTGATATTGTAAGTTTCTGGGTTAAACTTTTAAAAGCCAACTAAAAATGTTTCTTATCAAAGTTCTGCATGGTGAATTAGAATGGTTTGTTTATGCTAGCCCAAAAAACATGACACCTCTAGTTATAAGTGCAAGAGAAATACACGTGTTATAGTGTTCATATCTCTAACTTTCATAAATAGTGTGATATCAGAAGATAAACCCTTTGGAACAGGCTAATTATGGACTGTAGTTAACAGTCAAATACAGACTACATTTTTTGCTTTATAGCATCTGCATTCTTAGAGGTTTACTGTAATCTTTATACTTATATTGTGTGAGGCTCAAAACAAGAAATATTACTGGTTTCCCATCAATAGCTGTGGGATATGCGAGGTCATCACTGCTTCTGGCTAAAGCAAGAACAGAAGTATCTAAAAGCATTACATTCTAAATAAAATCAGTCACATTTCATCTTTTGTTTCCTGTTGTTCATAGTGCCGCCTTGTTAGTTTTAGTTGTTCTTAACTTTGGTTGACTTTCCTATGGAATGGTTGTAGCAGGTTAGTGGGGTATCTGCTGGCTTTTTTACATAAGATTCTTATTAAAATACAGCTTGGAGACTAGGCACTTGTTGACTGTAACATCCAGGAAAAGCTTTCTCGTTTGCCAGCTGTGACACTTGAGCTGAAAGGATTTATTTGTATCACTGCTTTCACAAATAGAAATGTTTCTGGGGATTTGGGTGAATAAATTGAAGATCATACGAAGTCTATATACAAGCAGGACAAAAACACTGATCAAGACACTCAGTTGTATTTTAGAAGTCAAAAATGAGTGGCGGTAAGAGGAAAAAGTTTTGTGCTTGTTTCTGAAAGCTTTAGAATGAAATTTATTGTTGATTTTGTTTTTGTTTTTTTTTTTACCTCTAGACTGTAAACTTTGATTTAACGAAGAACTACCTAGATTTGATTATAACCTACACAACACTAATGATACTGTTGTCTCGAATTGAAGAAAGGAAGGCTATCATTGGATTGTATAACTATGCTCATGAAATGACACATGGAGCGAGGTAGAAATATGTTGTGTAGGAAATGTGTTTTTAAAAAAGTAATAATTACACCTGAATTAATTATTTGGGTTTTTTATGTTTTTTTCAAGTGACAGAGAATATCCACGCCTTGGCCAGATGATTGTGGACTATGAAAATCCTTTAAAGAAAATGATGGAGGAATTTGTACCTCACAGTAAAGTATGTAACCACTTTTCACAGGAACACAGTAACCTTAATTGAGAGAAGCAGAGATCGAAAAGAAAATATGCAAGAGCTTTTGTCAAGGCTCTTAGGTACAAATTTTACAGGAGATCTTACTTACAATGCATGGCTGGGGCTGGAGATTGATACCCCATTAAGTGAAAATTATAGAAGTGCAGGAATGCTATGATGCTTCGGTAAGGTTCCAGCTTATTCACTGAGGAGTAAAAATTGCTTAAAAATCAGTTGTGGTTCATCTGAGTGTAGCTGATTCTGTATTCTCTTTTGTTTTGTAGCTAGAAGTGAAGGACATTCCTAAGAAATGAGTTTTCTTCAGATTTACCATCCTAGTTGAATGTTTCTTTCTGTTTTGTAATCAGAGGGTTTTTGCTTTGGAATTTCCTTAAATCTGGCATCCGGGAGAGCAGCTGATTACCACTGCCTCTTTAATAACATCTCTTCTGTGCAAAGCTGGCACTGTGCACCTTGCTCAGTTGACTTAACTGAGTTAAACAAGCCTTTAGCCTCTTCTATACTTTTTTTTTTAAGTTTTTATTCTCACATCTGGTTATGCACAAGTGTGGGATAATTTGTCAGCGCTGTATTTTCATGTGTGAATACTTGGGAAAAGCGAAGCCTTGAGACAATCAACACGTATCCTGTTTATCAGTTCCCATGTGTCTGCTAGGCTTGCTGCTCTGACAAAGGAAACCAGATTTGTCTGTCATGATCAGTGCTGACCAAATCCCAATGGCTGTCATTTACAAAGGTGTTATTATCTAGGTGCTTTCAAATTGTTTGCCTAACAACTCATTTTGATTTTTTTTTTTGCAAGATTTTAAGTTAAGTACTAAGTAATTGCCTGAAGTTATAAAGTTGCTTTTCTTTCTTCATGTTTTGAAATCTAGGTACTGGTTGTGTTTTACTTCTCTACTCCTCTTGTGATTTTATTTATATCCTTATCTTTTGAAGGTAGTCACTAGAAGTTCGAAGTTCTCCAACTGTTTCTCTAAGTACCATGACAGTACTCTAAATTGTTTTTGAATACTTCTTATTTGTCTAAATGATCATTAATCTCACCTTTGTTACCGTTTCCCATGCATGATTCCTGTCTCATTAAGACTGACATTGCTAAGGATCTGATTTGCCTTTTCTTGCACACGTTCTGGTGCTTCGCTTTTCTGTACCGTCTTTATTTATGCATTTGTGTTTGATAATGGACCCATCTTTTCCCTTGAAATGTTTTGTAAAGCCGTTTGCCAGTCCAATTTCTGTTCTTCTTCTGATTCTCTGCCAGAGGTATAAATTGGGGTCGTGGATCCCTTCAGGCAGCTACTGCACAAATATGCGCTTAAGTTAAACTGTCACGGAATTATGCATTTATGTTGTTCTTCCATCTTCCTGCAACTTTGCAGTAGCCCTGACTGTTGTTCAGCCCTTTAAATTAGCTTCAGCTGAGAACTTTTTTTTCTTTTTTTTTTTCTTTGCCTGAGTGAACTTCTCTGCTGCCTTAATGCTTAGACTGTGGCTCCCTGAGGGCTCATGCAAGCACCAGTATTGGTACAGAAGACCAGGGAAAGGCACATGGGACCAGACTTATTTGGATATGCTTAATCTCTTATAAAGACACTGCTGTAATATCTGCTCAAAATAATACTAATGTGCTTGCAAAGAGGGGGGAACATAATAAGTGGCAGAGAATGGAATAACACACTTGGTGAGATGCTTGAATAAATAGTGAACAGCTTTTAGTTGTCACAGATTTATTATCCCTCTACTGCTTTCTTTTGTGTCTTCTAATTCTGAACTGAGAATCTTCTAACTCCATTTACACAGATAGAAATAAAAACCTGTTTCTCTTCATCCTTCCCCTCAGCCTAGAATAGTCTTCTCTCTGTGAAATGAACTAGGTGCAGAGGGTTTTAACCTCAAGTTAAGTTTCAGAACTATTTCATGGAAATAAATTAATGATCATCACTAGGAACCCTGAGAAAATAGCACTAGTGAAATAATACTTAGCTTCTCTTGAAAGTTTTTGAACTTCAGTTCTAGTATGTAGCTGTTGGTATAAATTTTAATTTCTGATCATTTCATGAATTAAGACTCTTGTGCTAATGCATTACCATAGCTTCTAACCAGTTTCGTTTGTCTCTTCTAGTCCCTTTCGGATGCTCTGATTTCACTCCAGATGGTCTATCCTCGAAGAAATCTCTCAGCTGACCAGTGGAGAAACGCACAACTACTGAGCCTCATCAGTGCACCTAGTACAATGCTTAATCCTGCACAATCTGACACAGTATGGCCTTTTAATTTGATTTACATTAAAAGTTAAGCAAAGTTTTCTGAAAAATAACATAGGGATAATTTGTTTTGTTTGGTAACCTTTACAAGGCACTTATTCGGGGAAATAAGCAGGTTAGTTGGGAAAGTTGCATCCTTTTGTACATGGAAATGCTTCTGTTGCAGAAGCCCGTGCCTTCGTTTCTAGTGTTCAATAATTAAAAGACAAAGGGAAGTGATGTTGCTGCTACAGTGCAGAGTGAAGGAATCCTGTGTACTGTCAGATGGCTTGGGGCCAACAGTCTGAAAATCAGAACCAATGCATCCTTGAAAATATTTAATGTTTTCAATGTTTGTCTCGGTTGGGATAGGATTAGTCGTGTTTTAGGGGGAAAAAAAACAAGCACTTGTCAGGTTGTGATTGGTATACATAGAAAGCCTCTTAAATGCATGTCAAAATTTATTTTTTTCAAGGTATTGGCAAGTATTGGAATCTCATTTAATGTTCAATCTCCTAGTTTCTAAAGCAATGACTTGTTTAGTAATCAGAAGCAATCTTCCATGGTACATCAGCATTTAAGACCTTTTTTGTCCCTTTTTTTTTTAACATACTTCTTGGGTAATGTCTTGTATACAAATAGTTTGCTGCAAATTACTGTTTTTTCAACAGATGCCATGTGAATACCTCTCTCTGGATGCAATGGAGAAATGGATTATTTGTGAGTAAAATCTTCTGAAACAGCTCATGGTTGTATTTAAAAAAAAGAGAAGAATTAACATTTCATAGGCAGTTTGTTTTTCTGTACTGTACAAAAAAGGATTCTAGAGAACTTGATTAAATCTTAATTGTATGTATCATATTCTATATGTAGTGAAGCCAGAATTCGGCTTATGCTGGAATGTAGATTGCCATGAATTTATTCTGGACATTCATAAAAAATTGAGGTTTTAGTAATTCTTATGAAAGTAGTTGTTGTAAAAGTATCGAGTAATTTGTTACAAAAATATAAGAATTCCTCTACTACAGTGAATGGTGGAGTATTTTCATGTGTATGTAAGTATGTGTTTTCCATTGAAGAGTCTATCAGTAAACTAATTGACCAATATAAGAGAAAATGCCTATAATCTCGCTGTTCTCCTACTGTCTTTGTGCATCTTGTTTGTGACACACATTGACGCGAACTTTTGAAGTTGGATTTATTTTGTGCCATGGAGTCCTGAATAGTGATGCGACAGCTTTGAACCTTTGGAAACTTGCACTTCAAAGCAGCTCCTGCTTGGCTCTGTTTAGAGATGAAGTATTTCATATTCACAAAGCTGCGGAAGACCTATTTGTAAACATACGAGGGTAAGTTTTCATTCTCATTTTTCCTTTCTTATATTGAAAATGTATCAATTCTTTAAGAACTAGTCTGAAAAAAAAATTGTTAGTATTGTGACTGTTTCTTTAATGCATAACTTCCAAGAGCCTATTTCATAACTGTCATGGCTTTTGTTTTTGTTTTTAGTTCTGAAAATTTCTGGTGAATTGGTCTCTGAAATAGCAAGCCTTTAAAATTAATGCCCACAAATCTAGGGAAGAGAAACTATGTCATGAACGCAGAGTGTGCTTGAAAAGTTGCAAGCATTTGTCACTATTTATGCAATACATCATGCAAAAAGGCAAAAGTGAAGTCCTCTACCGGAGAACAGCAGGAGCACTTCAGTAGAGACTGTTTTTTGGCTTGGGTATCCAGTTTTAGCATTTAGAATGATCGTGGAAAGAAGTCTTGCCTGAGCTTTCTGCTGTACCCTGCTTGCTTTGGAATTGCAGCTCCTTGCAAGTCCCAGTTCTTTCTAGATTGTGCTACTGATTCTTTCTTACCATCTTGGGTTGTTCTTTTACTTACAGCTACAACAAGCGTATTAACGACATCAGAGAGTGTAAAGAAGCTGCTGTTTCACATGCGTAAGTGTCTTAAAGAATTTTCTGAGGGATATTAGTGTTAATTTTTCTTCTCAATGAAGTTACAAATGCTGTATAAACAGGACTTGTTGAATCCCAACTTAATAGTGCATTTTCAAGGGAAACTATATGTTGGTGTTTTTTTTTTTTTGGATTTGCTTAATGGTATGCCATTATCAGTTTAACTTCTTAAGTCTTAGGTTATCTGTCAGATTTTCAGAGTATTTAGTTTATGTATTCTCTAGTTTCTTTTTGTCTAGTTACTTCATGTGAATGCAAATTGAATAGAAATGTCTTAGTGGAGTCAAATGCAAATGACAGACTTGGGCAGAGGACTTTGTTTTTTAAATTTTACATTACTTCAGGAATATGCAGTGTGGATGATGGAGATGCTAATTTCAAATGAATCATGTCCTTTGAAATACTGAACTTTTGAAGTTGTTGTGATAAGAGCTGGGCCTTAAATGTCTGGAATGAGTCAAGTGTCTGTGATTTGCATGTTGGATGATGTTTTGATTTGTTCTTTTGATGCAGCGGTTCGATGCATAGAGAGAGACGCAAGTTTTTACGTTCTGCACTCAAAGAGCTGGCTACTGTCCTGTCTGATCAGCCAGGCCTGCTAGGACCCAAGGTAATTACTGGCCTTGCGTTTCATCTTGCGTTGGAGTTTGTTCGTTGGTGATCTTGTGTCTTTTGACTCATTTGAGGGAGGGCGAAATCGTCTGTACTCTGAGGTAAAACCTGCTTAGGTTTTAAGAATCTTTCGTTTTAGCGACTGGTTGTCTCTTAGTGTGCACAAGGTGTCCAACTGTTGTACAAACTTTAAGAATAATTTTTCTTTTTCAGGCGCTTTTTGTATTTATGGCATTATCCTTTGCTCGTGATGAAATTATTTGGCTTCTTCGTCACGCAGATAATATGCCGAAGAAGAGTGCAGATGATTTCATAGATAAGTACGTTAACAATTCTTAGTGGTGAGGGCTTTAATATTTACAAGAATTTTATGGAGGAAATACATTTCAAGGCAAGGGAATATCAGAAAATGATAACACTGTAGGAGAATTGGGACTATTTGGGGACTCTGTTCATCTTCCCATCAAAACAGAAAAACAGAGGTATTTATTGTGTTAGAAACTGCTGGACTTCATTTTCTGTAGAAGATTTATTTCTAAAGGAAAAATGATTTTGTGATTAATTTTATGCATTTTTTCCCCTAAGAAAGGAAGGGAAAAAAACTTGTATGGTCATCGTTATTGACTCTGAACAAATTAATGAAGAGGAAAATAAACTGTCACAGAGATTGATTTGTAGAATGTCTCCTGTATCGTAGGAGAGCTGTCTTCTAAATCAGATAAGGTTTGTTTGTGTAGTATAGCACTAGTGTCATCATAAACAGAAAGTAGAAATGAGATAAAGAGATGTTATGAGTGTGAGTAGACAGAAGAGAGCTGGTTGTCCGTGCACTGTTTTCAAGGTAAGAGAGCGCAGCAGTTCAATCTTGGGAATAAAATCGGAAAGCATTTCCATCTGACAAGTGACAATCACGAGGGTGTTTCTAGAGCTGAAATAGGAAAACCTTGGGGTTTCTTCACTGAGCTAGGTGCTAGGGGGATGGTGGTACCCCAGATAAATAAGCTACTTTCTAAAATGTTTGCAGGAATCTTTTTCTGTACCTCTTCTGAGCAACAGTAAAGGTGGCTTTTATTGTAATTTCCCAAGTGATACTCTTGGACTGAAGTTTGAGTAGTCAGTTGCCATTACAGTTACTCAGTTTGATTTACAGACATAATTCACAGTTATCGTATCTCATTTTCATGTCATGTGCCATAACCCTGGATTTAAAAATCAGCTTTAATTCTAACTCCGTGTGTTCTTGAGCTTCTCGAGGCTGTGTAGTTGGGCTTGTTTAAATAGGTAAATGTGAGCAAAGCTAGTCCATCAAAAGAAAAAGCGCACTGGATAAGTTTGTCAAGCCATCTGATAGTTCCTCACGTAGTATTGGGCTTAATCCAGGAAGCTATCAGTCTAATAATTGAGAGAGCATTTTAAGCTTTCAGTTTTAGCTATGTCGCAGGTGTTAGAACATTGATAGCGTTACTCATAGAAAATTGCTCGGTGTTAACTATTTTTAGTTGATTCATGTCTACACAAGGAATGATGTGCCGCATCCTCTGTGCAGTGCTTTCAGCAGAGGAGGACATCTTACCATCTTGTAAAGTCATGGGTTTTTAGAATAAAGATCTTCTGACTTGAGCTCAGATGAGCGATTATTACAATTCTGTTTTTCAAATTTAAGCACTTAAGCACTTTTTTTAAAAATTGGCCATTACAAAAGGGCTTCTTCAGAAAGTAATGGGTAGTTATAGAAACCTGTGAGGATTGCTGTTAGGGGGGTCCTGTTAACGTATTTCCAAGTGGGTGGATTTTACCTTACAGAGAAAATTTCTTACGTAAATGTTATATAATGTAAGATAATATTTTAATACTAAAATTAGCTGTAAATAATAGTTTTAAAAGCAAGACTTAGGAGGAAATCCCCATGGGAAGCATTGCACTGATAGAAATCTTTAATATTTTTCTTCACATTTGTAAACTTTCCCTTGTCTTTTTGTATAGGCACATAGCTGAGCTAATATTCTACATGGAGGAGCTCAGAGCACATGTGCGAAAATACGGACCCGTGATGCAGAGATACTATGTACAGTATCTCTCTGGCTTTGATGCAGTGGTCTTAAATGAGCTTGTTCAGGTACGGCAAGACCACGGTTTGGGTCTGAGGTTTTTTTGTCCAGAATGTCTTTATGAAACGTATTTTGGTTTTGTGGATTTTGATAAATGTCGCGGAATAAGGTGAAGTATCTGAGCATACCGCTTAATTCTGGGATTTAGAGTTGTGCCTTCGTTTGCTGTATGAATACTGAAATGTTATTAAGCAGTGTTCTATTTAGAGACCAATAAGCCACTTTTCTCCTCAAGGAGCAAACTGTAATTTATTTTAATATTAGATTCAAGGAATGGGCAAGAATTTGTTGTAAGGCTTCTCCTGGAGGCTTGAGGTTCCTTTTAATATTTTCAGGAGTGCCTCTGTTTGCTTTATTCTTAAGCGTGATAGAGTTTTGCTCTGCTGCTTTTGAGAGGGGGAAAAAACTAATTGTGCTTGCAACAGCGTCAAGCTGATCTTGCTTGCTGTGATTCTTTTATGTAGGATGTTTCTTCTTTGAAGTCTTTTGAGAGCAGCAGTTTTGCCTAAATAACACTCTTAGTGCTGTTTAATGCTTCTGCTTTCTGACACGATGGGGAAAATATGGCCTGTGTCATTTAACAAATGATGGCAAGTGAAATAGAAGAAGAATCCCTTAGTATCCTTTTGTGATATGCTCTATAAATTGATGGTTTCTCTTGTTTGGCATCAGTGTATTGAAGAAGTAATTTAAGCATTTGAGATCAGTGCTCTATCATTCCAGTAAACAGTTACCAGTCTGCATTCCTGTTTGCTCCTAGAAAAAAAAGGACGACTGAGGTAGCCTGACATGCTTAAACCTAAGTATGAAGTCAGGTAGTTGTAGGTGTCACCAGAGATTGTTTTACTGTGGTCTCCTTTGTTACCTTTCTCATCACACTGGGGAGCTTCTGAGCTGCCTGCTAGTTAATGTAGTATCACTTAGCTCTGCATTGTGGGAACTCTTTTTCTTGCTGAGGCTAACAAATAAATGTCAGGATTTCTGAACTGCTTTGATGAGATTTCCAAGTGACCACGAGGTGGAGCCCAAGTTTAGTGAACACAGCAGCTACTCAAACTGGAGAAGCTTCTGTTGAGTATTAAGCTTTTCTGTTGATTTCAGAAATAACTTTCACACTTGAAGTAGTACATCAATGACCAGAAGGTGGAACTTATCTCCTCTGCTGTTCATTTAAATGAACTATTTAAACAGTTTTAATATCAGTTGATATTACTGTTGTTTAAACTGTTAAACGTAACTGAATCCTTGGTTTTACTTTTAATACCAAAACTGTATTTATGGTTGGTTTTTTTTTACTTGTAACTATATATGTTAATAGATTTCTTGGTGATGGAATGAAATATCTTCTAGTTACGTCATCAGTTCCTGAGAGATGATTTCTTAGATTCAGCAAAATGCAATATAAGTGACACAAATGTTTTATCTGTAAGATAATCCTTAGGATCAAACTGAAATGAAGGGGGAAAAAAAGTGGCTTGAATTTAGCTGTGGTTAACTCATAAAAAGTAGGAAATATCAGACTTGGCAGAAATGAATGATAATTTGGATTTTTCAACCTTTATAATAAAAATGTCATATCTGTAATTATATGAACCGTATATTCAACAGAAATATGATCTTAGCAATTATTATCATTCAAATCGATGTTAGTTAAAATCTATTGATAGATGGTTCTGTGGGAAGCCAGGTGATTCTGATCTGGACTCTGTTATATTCTGTCTTGGCTGAGTTTTCTGTGCAGACAGATCAGATGCCTGTAGAGGTCAGAAAAATGTTTGGTGTCTGTTGTATAACAGAAAAATGGTCCATGTCTGTTTTGTAAATGACAACCACCTGAAAATGTGTGGGCACGTTTACTGACAGATTTTTCTGTTTTGTGGGTAAGCTGGTTTGGAAGCAACCTTTTGTAGGTGTTTTCATCAACCAATGAATTGAAAAACCAAACTTGTTAATTCTCACTATTCAAAATACTCCATTGATTAAGTTACCTTTAAGTATATAAAACATTTTTTCAGATTACAGATGATAATTTGTCGTAAATTTTGACAATCTTTTATAAATGAGGTTTGAAATAATAATAATAACAATAATTATTTCAGAATCTTTCAGTGTGCCCAGAGGATGAATCAATCATCATGTCCTCTTTTGTAAACACTATGACTTCACTGAGCGTGAAGCAAGGTAAGTCTATTCCTATGAACATTCGGGGGGGGAAATGGTAACCACATGAAATGTTCCTCTGGAAAGCTTCATGGCTTTTTGTTTTGTGCAATCAGTAGTAGCAGGTAACTGGCAAAATCTCAACTGATTTCCTTGTTTCTTTTCCGTTACGGTATCTGCTTCTTGCTCTGCGTCCCTTTTGCTGGTCAGGTCTGTACAGATAAGGCTTCTGAAGAACACTGGCTTTTAATTTAGAAAGGGTATTATGCATACTCTCATTTAAAAGTTCAGTTCCTGTTAGCATGGTTATGCTGGATTGAAATTATTAGGTAAAAGCAATACCCACGTAATTTTTTTTTTTTACAGAGGTAGTGTTTCTGAATTGCTGTAGTTACTTCCCTCAGGTTTTTATGTTCTGTATTTTTCCTTCATTTCTCCTTCAGTTGAAGATGGAGAGGTATTTGACTTCAGAGGAATGAGATTAGATTGGTTTAGATTGCAGGTAAGACTTTGTATGTCTGCATGACATTTAACTTAAAGCACATTTTGGTTTCAAGTTATTACTGCTACTGCAAGTAGATGACAGGCTATATAAGGATATCCTTCACTATTTAAAATCAAACAAATGCAGAAAATAATTTGCTGTATTTTGATGTAACTTTGTTTTTACCTTTGCATCGCATACTTCTTGCAAATAATTCTTTGGAGGGCTTATAACAGTTTGGAAACTGAATGTGTTGAGGATGAGCAGCTTGTTGGTGGCAGTGCACTGTGCAGGGTATGATTCAGCCTGCCTGGCTACAGGAGGGTAGAGACTGCTCAGCAAGAAAATGTTTGGTGAGATCACTTCTGTGCGCTGCAGTTACGTTGTCTTCAGTTGACGCAATAAAAGGGGGAGTACTATTTAGATGATAAATTATTTATCTCAATTTAGATACACATGTTATTTTTATATACTTGAAACACACTCTTCCTCTTGTGCACCTAAACTTGGATATTAAAAAGCGTAGGGGCAGGTTCTCTAAACCTGACTCCACTAGTGTGCGTACACATTTTGTCAGTGCTTTCCTGCCTCAGTTGATCTGTGCATTGCTGTCACGCTCAAGACATTTGGTGACTTCGCTGAAAGGCAATTAGCTTTCCCTAAACTATAGTAGAAGGATAAAATGGTCTATGCAAAGTCTTTAAAAAGTTGTTCCATGCATAGCATATTCAGCGCTTAACCTTAGTATTGGGCAGTAGCAATGAAACTCGCAAAAAAGCAGCAGTAGTTTTTCTTTTTTCTTGTTTCTTTCCAGGCCTACACCAGTGTCTCAAAAGCTTCTCTTGGTCTGGCAGACCATAGAGAGCTAGGAAAAATGATGAACACAATCATTTTCCACACAAAAATGGTAGATTCTTTGGTGGAGATGTTGGTTGAAACCTCAGATCTTTCTATATTTTGGTAAGTTACTAACCTGAGTGTAAGTCTTGGTTAATTATTGTTTTGTTTGTTCTTGCAAGTTTAACTTTTAATTAATAAGCTTCATAGGAAGACAGTTCAGTGGGAGAATCCATTGGAATTCTGGCTGTTATTTTTCTCTGAAAGGGTTGGTGCTTTAGGGTTTGAGGTTTGTTTATTTGTACTTTCTTTTGTTCTAACCTTAACACAGAGTTTGTATGCCTTTTATTTCAAAGAACAGCAGTGCTTCACAGGATTGTTTGTTTGTGTAGGTAGCGT
The DNA here is from genome assembly GCF_002078875.1 of Numida meleagris. Classification (NCBI taxonomy): domain Eukaryota; kingdom Metazoa; phylum Chordata; class Aves; order Galliformes; family Numididae; genus Numida; species Numida meleagris. Next base: position 39,045,801 of record NC_034413.1, on the reverse strand, counting down.
GGCCTCATGAGCTTCGATAGAGAATTGTGTACACCGATCATCAGATAACCAGAACTGTGTGAATACTCATTGTAATTTCTATTTGTCATAAATAGCGTCTTTTAAATGACCTAACGCATACAGAAGCTACTACATTTAGAGGTGTGCATATCATTGTCTGAGTAAGATGTACCCCCATAAATGGTGTTGATTATAATTCTTTGAATTAGTTAACTGTTGAAAGCATTTCTGAAGCTTCTGTTACAACAGTTTTAAATTCAAAGTAAAACACTTTTCTAAAAAGGTGTGTTGCTTATTTTAACATGCAGGCGGGTCAAACTTGATTATTGCAATGAATTGTTTTACCTTCCAGTGTAATATATTGCCAGTTATTGCTTAAACAAATTTACTTCCATTGCTGACAAATCTTAATGTTTTTGCATGAAATCTATTCTCATCCACTGAGGCTAGCTATGTCATAAATCTAATGGTTTGCTTTCATAGCTAGCGGTCAGTAATGCTGAGAATTCTGCTCTCAAAACATATATAACCTTTTCTAATGTAAAGAATTCTCATTTTCTTCTTTCATTGTTAGCTATGGATCATTCAGAGCTTCAAGTGTGTCAAATGTATCAGTTGCTCTAATAACTCAATTGGCAGTTCTCTTTCAGCAGTTAGTTCTCTTATGTCTGTGCAGCTCTGGTTCCCTGATGAAGTTCTGTAAAGCCCTTGACAATTATAATGTTTATAAGAAGGAAGTGCAATTGAGCTTCTTTGAGTTCAGTTGTGAGAGATCCATAATAGAGTTCCTGCTCTGGAAAAGAAAGAGTTGATTCCCTTCTCTTTCTTCCCCTGCTCCCCAACAGGAAGAGCCAGCCTTGCATTGTTGCTTGTACCTCATGGGTTTTTGTAGTTTGCTTTTATTTTTGTTTTATTTTCATTTTTTTTCCTAAGTTTGCTAGCATTACACTGCTTTGGAAAAAGTAAACGAATAATGTTTTGCTCTTGAAAAGAGGTCTGTGGTAACAGGATCTGGAAGCAGACTGATGAGAATCTTTCTCTCACTGTTTAAGCTCAAATAATTAAATGTTTGCAGTATCTGCAGATAAATAAGCAGTAGCTGAGATAAACCATTGGAAGTTTCAGTGTGAAAACACTGTTCTTTGAGAAGTGGTATTTTAGGTTCTTCTTTTTTAATTTCAAGTGATGAAAACACAGACTTACAGAGGCTAGATTTAATGGTGAAAGTCCAGTCTTCATACGGTTGTCATGTTTGTGTTGAAGGGAGACTCATACTTTTTCTTTTTTTTGCATGTTTTATTAAAATCTTTTTTTTCTGAAGATTGCTTGCAAAGAAGCAACTATGGAATGCATGTCGTGTGTCAGAATGCGTATGTTCCGCCAGAATTAGTTCGATAAAAGTATTTCTGAAGATCTGTCAGAGATTCTTCAGTCACATAACTGATCTGGGCTCAGTTATGAATTCTTCTGTAACAAATTCTTGCAGTGTCTGTGTGTCAAACATCAGAATAAAAATGATATACAAGATGTAAACCAAGTGTGTAAGAAATGGAACTTCTTCATAAACATGATGCAGTTTTTGATATTGGATGCATTATAATTACATACCTGGCATTAACAGCATATTTCGTTTGTGTAAGTAGTCTTCATTTGCAGTGGAGTTAACCGTGTGTTCCATTAAATTGTCTATTTCTGATCAGTTTTTATAGTCGTGCTTTTGAGAAGATGTTTCAGCAGTGTTTGGAGCTTCCCTCTCAGTCAAGATACTCAATTGCATTCCCACTGCTTTGTACTCATTTTATGAGCTGCACCCACGAACTATGCCCAGAAGAGGTAATTTTTCAATACATTATCTTAGGTATTTTCAGCTCTTTCTTAAAGTAGAAAGCAGGTGCTCAATGCTGTAAAGTATTTGTTGTACCTGTATAGGATTAGAGGAAGGAGAATGGTAAAAAGAGAAGTTCAAGTAAACACTTCACTGTGCTGTCCTTTGTCCATAGAGGTCAAAATTGTTCTCTGAAGTATGATTATCTTTGCATTAAAGAGAGATTAAGCTAACGTACAGAGGTGAAATTACTTTTTTGAGTTGTTCAGGTTTAGGTGCTGATACATGCTGTATGCCTACTAAAACTTATAAGCAGCAGTTTCTCTCTCATTGTAAACTTATAGTCAGAAAAATGAAATAGCAAGTTGGGAATTCTTCATGGCTTGTTTTCGGTTTTCCTTAGTCTTTAAAAATGTAATCCTAAGTGCTATACAGTATAACGTGAGCATTCATTTTGCTAGGTTTCCTTTTTGGTTAGAAATAGAAACGCAAAATGTAGAGTGCTGCTTCAGAAAAAATTGATCCTTTGTTAAAGCAAGTTCCATTCTGAAGAAACGCATTGTATTTTTATGTAATGAAATAGATCCTCTAGTACATTCCCTGTATGTCCATAGACTTTGGAATTACTCCAGGGGTTAGCATGGCCAGTCTTGTATAGCGCTTGTGAAAGTGTAGCTAATCTGAAATTATTAGATCTATTGGACTATACATGGTGTGAGTTTTTCCTTATTTAAACATTAGATCCTCTTTTGCAAAGCTTCATTACTCTATATGTCTTTATCATTATTTATAACTTCATTTATATTAGACAATTACGAAAAGGTTTCCAGGAAAACTTCCCTTCAGGACAGGAAATGTCTTTCAGAACCGTTCTAGTAACATTGAGGAATCGGTAGCCAAAATCCACTGTGTACTAGTTACTGTGAATTCAGCTGGAGCAAGCACATATTGCCACAACCAGCGGAAGTTTTTTTTTTCAATATATGAATTGTATCACTTGGTAGCTATTACAGTTTTGGAAAAATAATCCTCACTGTGCGCTGTACCATGTGCGGTAGCGTGAGTGTTACTAAGTAAACATTAGTGGTGAAAGAAGGATTTCATTAAGGCAGAAGGCTGTACTGGGGTGGGTCCAGTACAAAGGAGCTGAGTCCAGAAATGTATGCAGCAGGGCTTTGTTATTTGATTTCTTTAAGGGTGTGAATGACACTGTGTGCTTTCGCTGTAGCTTGAGTTACGTACTCTTTTTCTCTTCATTAATTTGTACCAATACTAAATCTGAGATTTGCAGAAAGTTAAAGTATTGGGCGCTTCTGATGTAGTTCAAAACTGAAGATGAAAACCTGCTTATAAAAACTTGTTTTGTCTCTTTTTACAGGAATTTTTGATTTATTTTTTTTACATGTAACATACTAAGTCAGTGACTGAAAATTTCACAGTTTGGGTTGTCTGCAATAAAAAAAAAATATCATGGAGAATGAAAGGAGCTGAGATAATTGAGGACTAATTAATGTGCTATTTGTTACCCTGGTTCTGAGTGTGAATGAACTGCAGAGCAATGTATGCATTTTTTGAGTAGTGTGGAACTATGAGGAAAGTGACAACAAACTTTGTTGTTTTTTTTACAGCGGCATCACATTGGAGATCGTAGTCTTTCCTTATGTAACATGTTTCTGGATGAAATGGCGAAGCAAGCTCGAAATCTTATCACAGATATTTGCACAGAACAATGTACGCTGAGTGATCAAGTGAGTATTTTTTGTCTGCTTTAGTTCTCCTTTGAAGCTTTCTAGGTAGTTTGATTTTGTGAAATGTTATGGCTCTATTTCCTTTTCTCCTCTTTTCCCCTGACATGAGGAATTTCTCTATTTATAAAGTGAGAAGTGGTTTGAAGAAGACTTCTTAAATTGTAAATAGTATATTAAATTGCTTATTTTTTTTATCTCATGGCTGCTACGAAGTTGGATTTTAATTGTGGGGGGTGATTTCTTTCCTACTACTAGTTGCTGCCAAAGCATTGTGCCAAAACCATCAGTCAAGCAGTGAACAAAAAATCGAAAAAACAGACGGGAAAGAAAGGAGAACCTGAAAGGGAGAAACCAGGAGTAGAAAGCATGAGAAAAAACAGATTGGTTGTGACAAAGTAAGCCACTTGTCGTGTTCCTTTCACCATGATTCCCAAGTCAAAACTTGTGATTTTTCCTTCTTGCTTTCATTTTTTCAATAGAGTCAACTGTAAATACAGTAACTTTCTAGTTTGTGAACATATGGTACTCACACCTTGTACAGAGACTGAAATTTCTTACCTAGAGCGATAGGAATGCGTATGTCTTACTAATCACTGTGGTCATTTCCTTTGTTGAGCAGAAAGGGTCGATTCCCATGCTGTAGTTATGTTTCCTGTAGTCTATCAACAGAGGAAGTGGGAGTCCCAAGGCATGGACAGCATCTTTGATTCTACCTTGCTTAACACTGTTAGCTGGATAACGTACGGGCTGGGCTGAAAGTTCTTGATGCTTACAATCAGTTTGCTGCCTCCATCTGCTGGGGTGGGGAGGTTTTCTTGTTAGTAGCTGTAGGAAAACGGAAAACACTAGCAAACTAGAAACAAAATCAAGACCCGCTGGAAAGAGAGAGAGGGAGAGATGAATAAATCCAGTTCAGGATGTAAGAGGTGATAGGGGAGGAAAAGCAGCAAGGTAGGAAATAATTGTTAGGAAAGATCACGGGACGAGGTTGTAGAGAAGTTGAAGTAAGAGGAGGAAGGGAGCTGTGAGAAGAGGACAAGAAGTATCCAGTGTTGTACCTGGGAGTGGCTAAATGCACATGCTGCTGAAAAGGAATTCTTTTTGCTACATTGGCAACAACCAAGCATCAGAACTGCAGTTGCTTAGAGAAGCTGAGAGAAGAGGACTTATCTTAAGTTATAAATATCTTTTCTCCATATCTTAGGGTTTTTGTGCTGCCTAGTAGCAAACATTACTTCTATTGCTAAATTTGATTAAGAAGGAAACATGCGCCTCACCAGACATTAAGGGGGGAAATTCTGGTTTCATGTGTTTATATATAAATATAAAAACAACTTATATTACATGAGTATGCATAAAGCATATCAGTACGCAGCTGTCGGACTCTGTTATTATTTAAAATGCTGGATTTCAAAGTGATATGCAAGGATAGTGTCTCTGATGAAAGCAGATATAGACAGTGAAAGAAAGAGTTAAATCTGTAGCTGATCCTGAGGCATCTTCCATCCATGTATGCTTCCTGTGATAATATTTTCTTAGGTTACATTAAATATATTTTTTTAATATCTTAAAGCCTGGACAAACTGCACACTGCACTTTCTGAGCTCTGCTTCTCAATCAATTACGTACCAAACATGGTGGTTTGGGAACACACGTTTACCCCAAGAGAATATTTAACATCTCACCTGGAAATCCGCTTTACCAAGTAAGAAATAATGTAAAGATAAATGTATTCATGAACAAGATAAGTCTGTCTTGGTTTGACATTAGAATTATTGTGTGCTTACTACATAAGATTAGTTTTTAAAGGTAGATTGCAAAGCTCTTACATCATATTCTCACTGAAGTTACATTTAAGTTTTTGGAGACTTAAATATATTGAAATCAATGTCATCTACTGAATAGCCCGATCCTGCGTTCCTAGTCCTGTCTTTTTTGTTAGGAATTGGTGATACCTATTTTTAGGCATTTATAATCTCGCCGCAACTCTTGCACAATAAATGGCATTGTTTCAAGTATTTGGGTTTACTGGTCTTCTGGAAGGGAAATCTGAATATCAGAACTCAGTACCAGACAAAGATAACAGAGAAAATTTAATTACCGTGATTCTTAAAATAAAAAAAAAAAAACTTGTCACTTCCTGCAGTCATCTGTTCTTACCCTTATCTTCCCATCATCATTTCCAGAACAGTTATAATCATGAATATAAAATTGTTAATCATTAATCATTTTAATATAGGCATCTTTGTTTAACCCTACTAAGAAAGGCGTATAACTCCTTTGTTTTTAAAAGGTCAATTGTCGGAATGACTATGTATAATCAAGCAACACAGGAGATTGCAAAGCCTTCAGAGCTGTTGACCAGCGTACGAGCCTATATGACGGTCCTCCAGTCAATAGAAAACTATGTACAGATTGACATTACGCGAGTATTTAACAATGTTCTGCTTCAGCAAACCCAGCATTTAGATAGTCATGGTGAGCCAACCATTACCAGTCTGTACACAAATTGGTAAGTAACTGTACTGAAGACTTGTTATGTGCTTTGGATATCATTTCTATTTAATTAAAAAATCTAGTATTGGTGAACTGTGTTTTGAAATTCTTAAACTCCAGACTCCTCATGTTTACTCTTCCCAATTCCTGTTAAGAACACTTTAAAGTTAAACTGTATAATAAGATGAAGATATCAGCTGAATTGTAAAAGTAAAACTTATATCTACAGGCTTTGCTGTTCCTTTATCGCACGAGCGTACCGCATCTTTGTAGAGGCATCTATGAACGTATGTCTTCATCTTAAAACTTTTTTCCTTTCTGATAAGGTATTTGGAAACATTGCTAAGGCAAGTCAGCAACGGTCACATAGCCTATTTTCCAGCTATGAAGGCTTTTGTGAATTTGCCAACAGAAAATGAATTAACGTTTAACGCTGAGGAATACTCCGACATATCAGGTAAACTTTGCTCGTTGTTTCTATTGAACATTTGTGAGGGATAAATGTAGTATGCTTCAGTGGCTGGAATTACAGCAGTTCTTAAAGCCTTTTATCTTAGGCAGCTCTTGTTAACTTTCAGAGTGTTTTCATTTATTTTTATTTCTGCTGCCTCTGTGCCTTGAAGTAGCTGTTTTTTCCTATTTTCTTGGTTAAAAAAAGTAAAAACTGAACTAGGAGTATGGTGTGTCAGTGACTGCCGCTCCAGTTCTGTTACAGTGCAAGTTCTCAAATCTAAAATTTTGTTTTGAGGTGTAAAAGTTTTGTAATTAAAACACTATTGCTAGATACATGATGAGCATCAAGTAACTGAAGAAGGAATGTTTGAAGGAGAACAGTTTGTTTTATTTCTCAGAAATGAGAGCCCTTTCTGAACTCCTGGGACCATACGGCATGAAGTTCCTAAGTGAAAGTCTGATGTGGCACATTTCTTCACAGGTTGCTGAGCTTAAGGTAATCCTGGGGAACTGGTGGGTGGAAAGAAGGGTGGGTTTGTGTTTCAGCTTCCTTTAGGATGTTTAGTAGCTGTTTCTGTGTGCTATCCTTATGAAGTGACTGCATCGCACAAGCCGGTAAAGCTGTGTATTTGTACTTTATTTTGTAGTACACTTGCACGTGTACTACATCTGTATACCACGCTCTTCATTAGCTGAGTGGGCAGGACTTTATGCAGGCTCTGTTGATTTTACGGTAATGAGTTTTCTGTAGCTGTTTATGTGTGCTGCTTTATTAAAAATGCACATTCAGTACTTAGAAGAAACTTTCACTTTTTCTTCATCAGCCATTACTGGCATACTAGGCCTTTAGAAGTGTAGTTTTCTGGTACATCTCAGGTTACATCTTCAGAGATCTTGTTCTTCATGTAAACATTGTGAATGTTAGTGCTGCTGAGTTGCTTAGGACGTGTGAAACCCAAGATGTGAAGCCTTTTATTCAGAGACGCAGCATAAGGAGAGGGGCTGCTCATGCTTTCCCAGATGCCACAAGAGGATGCAGGTACCCTGACCCAAGTGACCAACACTAAGGTGGATGGGGCTGTTGATGCTTTGTGCCCATTCCAGCAGTTGAGTTTTTGAATGAGACTTGCCAGGTGAGAAGACTGTGACTCTGAGGTTAAATTGCATAACTGCTGGCAAAGTATGGTGACATCTGTCACATTTCAAGTAAAACAGAAGGCCACTGGACAGATGTTTTTTGGTTGCTTCTGTCTTTGTCCATTTATTATTATCCTAATTCCTTAAAATCAGCATGTTTGGTACTATGGCTCTGTGTTTGTTTGTTTTTAAGAAAAACAACTTTAAATTGTTTCAGAGATTTGTTTTCTGATACTGCTAAGGATAAGCAAAACATAGGGTAGATCCACGTGCAAATGACCACATACTTGGAGGAAAAAAGTAATAAAATCTTCATCTGCTTGGCTCAGATGCGGTTGGCCTTGCGTAGAGCACTGAGAAACATCTGTGTTTGGTGGAAAAGAAGCACCAAGAGAATAGGAATGGGGAATTTGAGAGTAGGATTCAACATGCTTGCTTTTGCTTCTCGGACCAGGTGTTGGTTTTGTATCTGGAGTTAAGATGAGGGGGGGGAACAAATTTGTCTCAGTTAACTGTTTGAACTGTATCCCAGCCTGTCTCTTTTAAATCTGAAACCAATATGCTGGTTATTTTTGTGAAGCTAAAAGCTTGACTCAATAACAGAATGTGGGCTATTGCCTTCAATCTTGCATTCTGAAGAACTTTGAGGAATTTAAATTCAAATGTCATACATCTGCCAGATTCTGATACATCAGTTGGTTTAAAATTGCCCAGCTTGAGTTCAGTGCAAACTGATGATCTGTCTTGCTTTTTGGCTTTCAGCACAGAAATTCATTTTTTGGCTATGTGCATGCACATTTGCAATTTCTTGAAAGCAGTTGGTTTGCTGCATCTTTCATAGCTTATTTCTTTCCTTGCTTCTCAGTGAAAACGAGGGAGAAAGTGGGGAGAAATATCCTAAATCATGCATTTACTCTATTAACCTCTCAGAATGGATAGCTGACCTGAATCCTTGCCTCTCTTTAGAAACTTGTGGTGGAGAACGTTGAAGTTCTGACTCAAATGAGGACCAGCTTCGACAAGCCAGACCAGATGGCAGCACTCTTCAAAAGATTATCATGTGGGTAACTAGCAAGGTCCTTACTAAAGGTGTAGAATTGTTTTTATCCTTATCTTTGTAAAGAACACCTTGAAAATGAATGTCTCTGTATAAAGTTGACAGAATCATAGAGTCATAGAATGATATGGGTTGGAAAGGACCTTTAAGATTCTAGTTCCAACCTCCCTGCTCTAGGCAGGGACTCCTCCCACTAAACCAGGTTGCTCACAGCCCTATCCAGCCTGGCCCTGAATGCTTTCGGGGAGGGGGCATCCACAACCTCGCTAGGCATCCTGTTCTAGAGCCTCACCAACCCTCACAGTAAACAGTGGTGAGATGTATGCTACTTTTTCTGGGTGTGAAATGTGTGCTACTTTTTCTGGGTGTGAACTCATAAGCTGATGGACCTTACAAAAATACTCTAGTCTTCTCCGCTACGGACGAAATGAGATTTCAGTATAGGTGGTATGTGATGAGCTTTTAGCATCATTTTTTCTTAAGGGCTGATAATACGCATTAGTAACAACAATAATCTGGGTGAGTACATAGATGTAAATAGGAAGCACAATTTTTTTGACGCATATCTTTGATTCCTTTGCCGTGAGTTGTTACATTATTTGGAAGGATTTTTACAATAGAACTTATTTTTAATAAATTATAGATATAGTGGTACATTTTGGCCTCAAGAAAACACAGCTCTAGGGTTAGCATTGAATACCGTCATCTGTGTGTAACAGGCTTCATTTGTCAAATGGTTTACAGGGAATGTCTTCAGGAATTCTCATCATCAACTCACGTTTAAAAACCTGCTTAAGCGCATGTTTATTTTGGCTCTTAAATGCCTGTGTTTCAGTATCATGCTATTTGCAGTATTTTGATATTTTTTTCTTCTTGGTTTTATTTTTTATTTCATAATTTTTGTTGAATTGAGCTTGTAAACCTGAATAGGTTTTTGTTTACTGTTCTTGTTCCTCTTCAGCTGTTGACAGTGTTTTGAAGAGAATGACGATTATCGGTGTAATCTTGTCTTTCCGGTCGTTGGCACAGGAAGCACTTAGAGATGTAAGAAATAACTGAATATTTTCTGAATGATTTTCACTAAATTTAATAGAATAAAAAGATATTTGAAAGCTCACTATTTAGAGAAACAGCTTTTAAAAAGCTGACATGCGGTTAAAATAGTTATAACTGAACCTTGAATTGCAAGTTCTAGAAAAAAAGTACATTTTGAGTACTGTTTAGAGAAATATTGCGTTAAAACCATCCATTTGTAGTTTGAGCATGCCTCCTGGTGTTCTTAGTATTTAGTATGTTTTAAAGCCTACTTTCAGTTTGTTTACCAACAGCTTGATTTTATTGGGCTTTAATGTCTGAAGTCCATAAACTAATTAATATGCATAAAATGACTCATTCAAAAAAATAAATGCAGTAAAGTAATGGTAGTGTCTAACTGATTGAGAGCTTTGGGAATGTTTTGTCCTCCTTTCGTGTTTTTGTCTTTTAGGTCTTATCCTACCACATTCCTTTCCTTGTAAGTTCCATTGAGGACTTCAAAGATCACATTCCAAGAGAGACTGACATGAAGGTAATGTGAGGCCCAGAGGGTGATAGAGTCATTTTTGGAGCTTACTGAAAATATGCAAGGGGCAAGACTTTCATCCTCAGTATGAAAAATATTGAAACCAAAGAACAGTGTTTTTTTTCCAGAGAGCTAAGTAATGATACTTCTGCAGCCTTCTTATGTTATGGAAAAAACAGACTGATGGAAGCACACAACTCTCTTGCTGCCTGTTTTCACATCTAAGAACTTTCATGGAAAGAATTAAGAGCAAGGTTTATCAAATGCTAAAATATGACTAAGCAATTAAAGGAAAGAATGCTGCTTTTCTTCCTAGTACATGCAGTGCAACTTGTGTAACTGAGTGTTTGAAGGACTGTGTGCATGGTCAGAGCTCTGTGCATGTAATACCTACAAGCCTGATTTTTACCCTGTAGAAAATTTTTTCAAACCTCGTCTTAGACATGTTTGAAAAGAGGTAGTGCCATGAATTAGATGCTTTGCTTCTGAATTAGAGTGAACCTCTTGTCAGTGCATCATGTGGCTTCTGGCCCTAGATGTGCAGTAGCTGCAACCTAAATGTTTTTTTAATCTCTTGTTCTAGCTTGGAGCCTCTGGAGGCTTGCAGGTTTCTTAATGGTACTGTGGTGGTTCAGAAAATGTATAGTGGTTATACATTGCATAGCTCTTGATTCACCTGTAGAAACAACTTTTTGAAAACTGTTCTTGAGCCGCGTGTGGTTTTGGAGGGCTGGAGTATGTTGTTATTCCTGAACTTGAAGATTTTATTTTGCCATTGATTCTTGCTGCAAAAAACTTAAGTTCTGTTGTTTGTTGGAATGTGTTAAATAATAATAACAAAAAATCCTTCTTTCTAAAAAATATATTACATGAACAGTTACAAGCCCTCTAAGATACTCATCATTTCAGAAAGCAGAGTTTAGCAGTCTGTCTGAAACTGTCTGAGGTAGTGTGAATACACGTACTGAAATTTCATATGCTTTCTGAAACTTCTAATGCTGATAAACTGTAAATGTTTGAGGTCCAGGAAACTCTGAAATTCATACCACCACAGAAACCCTGTGGAAATGTTACGGAAAATACACTTTAATGATGCTGGCTTAAAATAATTACATTAAAATGATGCAAGTTGCCTTTACTCTTAGCAGGAAAAGCCTTTTATCTTTCTAGAGAAAAATTCTCACCTACGGTTGCAAAGAAAATGGTTGATCACCAGAGCATCACATTTCATTACTGAATTTGAAGAATCAGTGTGCAGAAAAGATGAGAAGGAGGGTTCACTGCTGGCTTGTGCCTAATCTATTCAGTTAGGCAGCTTATGACCCCTAGTATCAAGGGGTGCTGAAAAATTGAATGGGATAAAGGCTGCAACAGTAATAAATCCTAGAGGGCAGTCTTTTACCATTGACATTTTAAAGCTGATTATATTAGATCATCTTGAACGTCTAAATGGATCCTTTAAGACATCACTGAACTCATTTGTGTCAGCAGATATGACAGAGCGTAGTGCTTGCTTCTTCTGTTTTGCGAGTCCTTGGAATAATTTGCAGTCCCAGGAATAACTGAGTGGCAGAAAAGCTGTCTACTGCTAAATTAAACCATACTGAGGATTGTTCTCCAGATCATACACCACATAGCACCAGCTAGTTGCCCCTACTTTATATTCTGTTTGACTGCTGGCCTTTTCTGGGCCCTCTGTACTTCCCCCATGATTCTTAGATGTACCTATTTTGTGTACTTTTTTTTCTAGTTCAAAGTGTGTGAAATAATACAAGGGCTATGGTGCAGTCTGTGCTGATGTTTTAGCATAGATTTTGCGTCTCGTAGTGTGGGCTGGTGATGTGTAGTCTTATTTAAGAGTCAGTACAAGCTTGCAAGGGTAATGTTGGAGGACTGCGAGTGCAGAAGGAGCCAAGCCTGTGTAGTCCTCTCCGCAGTGCCTTCTGGGAATACTGGGAAGTCTGGCATGTACTACCCCGGAGCTTTGCCAGAGCTTTGTCTTGAAAACAGCTTGTTGATGTGGCCAGAGCTAGGAGCCTGCTAACAATTAAGCCCTGTAGACACCAGTTCCTTGTTTGAACTTTCTCCCCAGTCTTGTTATGTGCAGATCTTACATGTCTCTGTACAACAGGTTAGAAAATTGCATATTTTAGGATATAGTAACATAGTAATATTCTGTGTACTGAATTTGCTGTAGAAAATAGTTTTAAATTTGTTAATGAAACATATGCTTGATACGAAATATTTTGGCAACTCTAAAACTTAAAATTTGGGAAGACTGATAAAATGAAGAAAATAAAGATTTGTTTTGCCTTTATTTTAGTGTTAAGGTATTTCAATATCTATACAGGCAATTAGAGTCAGGCTTACACTTGATCCACTGTTATTAATTAACTCATTTGTTGTGAACTAGCTCCCATCTCTGTAATTCTTTGAATGCAGCTCTGTACTCAAGCTATCGTGTGTCTGCTGGCAGCAAAGCACTCTGCAGACAAAGTAGTATCCTTATTGTATCAGTTTCCTCTCAGGTAGCTGAGCCGGACCGCCTGAGTAAGCACAGTACCACCTTCTGCAGCTGGCCAACTCAGTGGAAGTTTATGAGAGCTGTTGTGTGTAAAACACATCATCAGCATTTCACAGGGTCCTTTGGTACAAACCTACTTTTGGAGAGATTCACTTGAGTTATACCTTCAAGTGCTTAGTTCCAAGTGTAAATTAGGGAAATAAAGAAATACAGGATTATATAGGCAACAATGTGAAATGTAGTCTGAGCCAGGCTTGAAAATGGGCTAGATTGAAAGGCATTCTTAGCTCCTCCAAGTGTTGGGATCACTTACAATGTAATTCTTGGCATCTGAACTCACTGGACGCAGAATCTGTATCAAATTTGAATGTTGTAAGATGTCTGCCTTACTCTTAATACTTCATTAGATTGTGACTTGTGGCTTTCGTCTAAAAGTGCTGTATTTGTGGATGCTAGTTGTCTCTGGTAGAGACAATGTGTTAGTTTTTTCTTGTTTAACAGAAAAGAGAAGCAGAAATGGCTAATTGAAAGTCAGGATGTTTGCTTTGGAGGTCGTGTAGAAAAGTACACAAGCTCTGTTTGGCTTGAGAAAAAGAAATGATAATCGAGCACACAAAGTACTGACCAATCTGTTCAGAATAAGTTAGAGGTGGGGAAAAAAACAGAACAAAACAGTAAAATCTAGAAGTTCTTTATCTAGTTTTAGCCAAGTCTTCAAAGTCCCTTAATGCCTCAAACTTATATAAGCATTTTAAACACGTCAGCATAACTGTGCTTCATGAAGTTTACACAAAAGGATTTAAGTATCTTGTAATTGTCTGTCTTCTGATCCTCAGGTGGCAATGAATGTATATGAACTGTCATCAGCTGCTGGATTGCCTTGCGAGATTGATCCTGCCTTGGTTGTAGCACTGTCCTCCCAAAAATCAGGTAAGAAGTTACAATTTTAAAAATGTAAGTGAAAAGAATATTATAGGAGGAGCGAAAAACTAAGCGCCCCAAGGCATGGGTATGTTTTAAGAGCTAGGAGAAGGCTTATGTATCTTGGGTCCTTTGTATTCCTTTGAACTTCATAAACTGCCTGAAGAACATAAATGCTTTGTGCAGACTGCCTAGAATACACTGCTTCTTGAGAATGTTTTCAACTATGTATAAATTATTTTCTTGACCTAGAAAAGGATAATGGATAGATGCTGAAGGAGTTTAATGGCTAATGGTTTAAAAACTGCTGTAATTTAAGGACACTGAAAGTAGGGCTCTGTTGTGAACAGCTGTGGATGGGAATCAGTTCTGTTGCAAGGATACGTGACAAATCTGTGTAATGAAAGTAGGTGTTAGAAGCTGAAGTGCCGGCTGAACGCGTTTGATGAATTTCACAACACTGTTACTGATTTGTAATGCAGGTGCTAACATGCAGCTTACCAGGGGAAACATGTAAACCAAACATATTGATGTCCTCAGATGTATAGGACTTCCTATCACTTTAATGCACCACTGTTGAAGCTTTTCAGTTTTGTTTACTCTGGCGGTTTTGAAGGCATGAATTAAGATTAAGGGCTTTTTGACAGTCTTTGGTCTTCCCATCCCTGGAGGTGTTCAAGGCCAGGCTGGATGGGGCCCTTGGCAACCTGACCTAGTACTTGATCTAGTAGCTGGCAGCCCTGCCTGCGGCAGGGCGATTGGAACTTGATGATCCTTGAGGTCTCTTCCAACCCAATCTATTCTGTGATTCCTTACTGAGCATTTTATTGCTTTTTTTTCCCTGTGTGTAACAGATAGTTACGGTTATAATCACATTGTAACTGTTGTAAATGTTAACATGTTTTTTTTTTCTTGCTTTAATACTAGCTATTTGGCAGGAGAAAATACAGATAATTTCAAGAGGTAGTTTAGTATTAAAACTTAAATGTGTCGAGCACAATATATTTGTATACGTAAAATACAATGTGTATTTGTTTATATGTATTGTATGTGCAATATATATAGTTGTGTATTAGAAAGACAGCTAGTATCTGCAATGGCATTTTAAATAGATAGTTTTCATTGAGGTGCATCTGTGAAGTGTTTAAGCTGCGTGAACAGGGCAGGGAATTTCTGTATGTTTTCATGATTGGCTATGATCTGGTGTTAAAGAGCTTATTATTTTTGTTTTCAGAAAACATTAGTCCAGAAGAAGAATACAAAATTGCTTGCCTTCTCATGGTCTTCGTGGCAGTCTCCTTGCCAACTTTGGCTAGTAATGTGATGTCTCAGTATAGCCCTGCCATTGAAGGTAAATGCCAGCGAAACGTTTGCCCGGAATGCTTTCTTCATTATAGTCCTGGGAGTTTTTTGAATACTTCTGCTGTGAATATTTATTTCTATTTCGTAGTGAACGAAAGTTAAAAATCCAGAAAAGGTCCAGAAAAGGCTTTCTGAGAATTAATTTGTAAAGCATTTACTTAACTCTTGTTTTGAGATGACTTACTATGGAGGAGTCTTTTGCTTGAGATTTTGGGAGCCATTCATTTGCTGTAGGGGGCAATCTCATACTACTGTGTGAAATCGGTAGGGCACATATTCTGTGTTAATTAATTAGTGTATAAATGTTTTAGCAGTGGTTTTGTTAGCCTTTGTGCTACTCATACATAGTAGCTTTTCTGTATTTAATGTGCTATTCATATTACTAAACATAAACTTCTGAAGATGGAATTTGGAAGGTATGAGCTGTGAAGAGAAGTGTAGCCTACAGAATAGATCAGCTTAAGAGTACTTTGCCTCAAGGAAATTCTTTGCATGTAATCCACCAAAAAAAAGGTTCTTTCAGACAAAATTAAGTTGAAAAAGAATGACTGAGAAAACTGTTCCAATACATACAAGAGTCACCTTTCAGCTGTTCAAGCTGTTTCCATTATGTTGTTTAGAGTGGCTTGCATAAAGGACTGTTTATTCTGCATGCATTTACCAGCTATAGTGGGAGTTTTTTTCTTTTTTCTAAGTTGCTTTATTTTTATCAGGTCAAATTTAACTTGCACAGTGTCTAATGTGACTTCTGAACATTTAAAGTACCAGGAAAAGACCAAAAATTCTGATAGCCTTCTATATCATTTAGTGTGTGGTATGCAAATCCTTTTTTTTTCCCCAAAAATCTTCCCTTCCCAAGATTGCTGTTTTAAATGAGGTTAATAGTTTTGTACTTACATGTTTGAATTATCTTTCTTGATAGGGAAACATCTTCAATTTTAAAAGATGGAGGGTTTGTTAACTCTGCTTTAATTGTAAACAGATTGTGTAGCCCTTTGCCCGTTGTGAAAAAGTTGGATAAATCTTTAATGTAATGAGTAGAACTTGAATATTGATTTGGAAGGTCAAGTATTTGAGCCTAACAGCTTGTTCTGATGAGCAGTGAGAACAATTTGTATCCCACAGGGTTGTTTTGTGTTATCTACGCTCCTAGCATTTTTGCCGCCCTGTTTTTTCAGTCATGATGGCTGAATGAAAAACTTCAAAGTAAGTGAAGAGTATGAAGGACTATGAAATGATTGACAGGGACAGGCAGAGACACTTGCTTGTTAGAGGGCAGTTAGGCTGATTCTCTGAATGTCATCCAAATGAACTTGCTTATATGTGTTCAAGACCGTGTCTTTTAAATATTTATTTTTGTAGTTTCATGAAAAGAAGTCAACTGATACCGACTTTTCCATCAGTAGCCTCTTATCTACTGTGGTCTCAAAATGTATACTACTTGCCAGAGGGACTGTACTAAAGGTTTTTAATGGTGATTATATTTGCTTATTATTAATTAATAATATATGTCTATGAGACACGCCTATCCCTCTGAAAACTTCTTCCTATGAACCCGAGTCAGGCAAGTGAGATGTTACTGCTCGCATATTTTCTCCAGCAGGTTGGAGCTCGTGCTGTTTGCCTTCCCCAAGCCTCCCCTCTCTTCCAAGGATCCTCTTTGTCCTCAGGCTTCTGGCAGTCTGAAATAATAGATGAAGATTACCTTCTGTCTGTTTTATATGATGCAGCTGAAATATTCCAGTTTCTATCATTTGAATTCGGTAACTCTTAACCTGAAGTCAGGCAAAGCCTCTTTCATAAATGGTTTCTTAAGTTAATAAGATCTCGTAAAACTGACTGGAGGGAAATTATATCTAGAACTCAAATAAGCCCATATTAGGAGTTGCTAGTGATTTTATGAGATGTGCTCTGAATTATGTAATTTTTTACTGTGTGGACTCTTTTTTATTAAGAGGAAAATAGTCTGGCAGAAGGAATATATAAAATATGTTGACTCTACAAAAATAACAGAGTAGACCTTGTCAGTTCTGCCTTAGTTGCATATTATTTTTTTTCTGTTCTGCCCCTTATTGTAGAACATCTGACTTTAGGCACTTAATATAGACACTATTTCCGGAATGAGAACTTAATAAATGCTGCTTTTTGTGAAGTAAATTCCCTGGCTAAATCCTGAATTTTACCATCAACAGGTCACAGTTTTGAAGGAGTTTCAGCTTTCTAATCTGGCAAGAGATTCGTCCCAAACACAGACAGTTTTTGGACAGCTTCAGCAATGTCTGCTTTCTCTCTGCCTTCTTCGAGATCAAGGCAGTTTCTTCCACTAGTTTCAGATACAGGCTCGGACTCTAACAGAGCTTTCTTTTTGTTTGATTTTTGTTCCCATTAAGAAATCTGAACTTAGATTCCAGAACAGAGTGCTAGTTTGTGTCTAGGGACTAGACTAGAATAGCAGGCTACTAGAGACATGGCCTTTCCTGAAAACATGAAACCTGCCACACGTTGGAAGGCTGCAGTTTCTCAGTTGAATCCCCCTTGCTGAGTCTTTTTGTACAGTCTCTTTGACAGAGAATTCAAGTCACTTGAGAAACAAACATAAATTAGACTGGGCAGCTTTAAGCAGAGCAGACGTTCTTGACTGATGCTGAATGGAAGCAGCTATCTATTTATTCCCTTTTGGAATATTTATGCAGCAGTATTTAATTAAAAAAAAAAAAGAGAGTAGAAGTAGCAGCTCTTGACTGGCTGGGGTAAGAGGACCTGCTGGTGGAGATTGATGTGGGTCTTTGCTGGGACCTACTGGTCAGTATATTCATAGGCATCTGGAAAAGTGGTGAAGGACAAGATGACAGAGTTGATATTGTATGGAGTTCTGGAGTGTTCCTATTCTATGAAGTTCTGAAGACATGACGAGCTGCAGATAGATACTGTGACACTGAGTAAGCTGTACATAAAGTGCCAAGTGAAAACCATTGTAAATGAGTACAATGATGTGTACATGGGAGGGGGAAAATTATTTTTTCTCACATGAAGTGATGGAGTCTAGCTGACCTCACTGTTCAGGCATCATCTTGTAATGAAAAAAATGAGCTCAGTTATCAGCCATGGTCAGAAGATGTGTTGCTTAGAGTAACCTGTCAGCATTGTTTGCAAATATCCGTACTTGTTAACTTCTTCAAAGAACTCTTCCTTTTCACAGTTTAGCAGTTTCCCAAGGTATTTGTTTAGGTCTCTATTAATTTTGTTCTAATGTGATAGACTTGACTAAGTTGCCAAAAGAAGTAAGTGAATCTTGGCAAGATGGTTACATACAGCTGTCAGTAATTCACCACTTTTATTCTTGAGGCCCTACAGATCTCTTGGGGGAATACCATCTAAGCCTGCTGACCTGTTCATGTACAAAAAGGGGAGGAAAACAGCCAGTTAGCCCAGTGAAGTCTTTTTTTGTACAGAACGTTTCATCTAGTCAGGTGATGATACTGTCAAATTTTATAGTAAAGTACAGCATTTGGAGGGAGATCTGTACTTCTGGTTGCTCTCGTGATACCAAGTTCCGTGTGAAAGAGCACTTCGCTGCTGTTGTGTGAGATGGTGAAACTTGCTCTTTTGTTGTGATGAGTCTGCTTACTCTTCGGTAATATTTTCCAATACATTATCATTTTCAAACACAGTGCTGAGGTAATTTGTATATGTTTTTGTTTAGGGCATTGCAACAACATTCATTGCTTGGCAAAAGCTATCAACCAGATTGCTGCAGCTTTATTTACCATTCACAAGGGAAGCATCGAAGACCGTCTAAAAGAATTTTTGGCTGTATGTATGATTTAATTTCTAAAACTAGCTTCACTAAAAAGAGGGCGACTCACCCCCTAGTGCCCCTCATTCCATTCAATACATAGTTCCACTTACATGCTGCTGTCATTAAAATGTTAATGTTTGTGATTGCAAGTGTTATCTTCACTGCAGTAATCAGCCATGAGTTATCTTAATCACAAGGACATAATTTAAAGATATAGATACTGTGGATGAATAGTGATAAACATACGCGTATTCCAGTAGTAGTAGTACTTCCTCCTGCAATGTTACTTGTATTCATGTAGTTACAGATTGCCGAGAAACTCAGATTATTGTGCAATGCAGACCCAATTTACAGATTTACGCATTACATTCTGAAGTCTAGTGCTAGGTTTAAATTTATATCTTAAGATGAATAAAATCTATTCACTTCAGGAAGCATTTCCAAATTCAGGTAGAAGTTGAAACTTTTTAATTTGTGATGTAATAAAATAAAAATGCATGTTGTTAATAAAGTATGTACATAGATATCCAGTAATAGTTGTTTAGTTGTAGCAGCAAATCACTACAAGCATCTTTTTTTTCAGTATAATCCTTTGCGTATTAATTAGTATTTTAGCACATATCATCTCTTGTACAGCCCGTGACTGGAAAAAGACATGTAATGCAT